>NC_083578.1:68414599-68599599 GCF_027579695.1 Neoarius graeffei
GACCTTGTGTGAACCAGCTGACCCCTGGCACAACAACCAATCACACAGACATACAATGAATGAGCCCTCAATTTTAGTTCTGTAAACATCAGAAAGTCCTGAACAAGCAGAAACATTCACACAAGCCCTCTGCCCAACAATCCATCCACTCCATTCATTCATCACTACCTCATCAACACACTGTCACTTAACCCTCCCTCTAACTGGCTCACTACACAAGCTTTTATATCAGCAGTACTGTACTCGACTGTCGGCTCAGGTGATACGATGATATAACACTACTGTTATTGTGATTAATGGTCCTGATACACTGGGTATCATCAGTATTTATAACAATTACAAACTGATTAGATTAAAACTTTTTTTTAAACATATTTAAGCTTTTCCTTTTGAATATTAGGGTATTTTCACACTTGGTCCCTTTCAGCCATCTAACCGAACTCAGATCGATGACTCAGCATTTTTTGCGCATATGTGAACACTCCAACCGTACCCAGACCCCTTTAAAGCGAACCGAACTGAGACCACCTCAGGAGGTGGTCTCAGTACAGTTCGCTAAAAATCAACGGTACGGTTCGCCTAATCTGCGCATTGTGAACAAAAAGCACACTGGGTTCACTTCGCCTTTTTCACTGTAGTTTAACCTTCTTCGTTTGCCGTAGACATTTTGTTTCAAGAGAAAATTACCCAGAATTCCATGCACTGGGGGTCTGAGGGCTCTAGAGGACCTGGTGTGAACAGAAAGAGGACTGAGGCCCCATCAAAGCTTAACTGGACCAGAAAGAGAACCCAGTCCTCTTTGTAATAAATTCACAGTGTGAGCACAAAAAGAACTGAGTTCTTTTTCTGTTGGTCCACTTTTTGGTCCACTTAAAGAGGACTGAGTCTGGTTCCTTTAAAAGGGGACCAGGTGTGAAAACACCCTTAGAGAATTCATTTGTAGATATTCAATAAATATAGACTTGAACTCAGGGTGTTTTCACACCTGGTCCCCTTTCAGGGTGCTTGCTCTTTTTCCAAATCAAAATTCCAGACTTTTTCCAGACTTTTTCAAAACTGATATTTTTATTCCCAAGACCTTGACTTTATGTATTTTTACACTTGCGTGCCTACTGCCTACTTTATTGGTTGAGATAGTACCAGTTGTGTTTAGTACATTTTAATAAAATCGAATTAACAAAATGAACTCAGGATAAAAATAACAAGTGAAAGAATTTCACACAAACAAGTTTCACTAAGAGGTCATCTGTAAATATAAAAACAGAAATGAATGGATGAAAGTATGTAGAATTCAGTCAATTCATTCACACCTTATTTTCTATCCTTGACATAACTGAACCTATCTTTATGTTCTCATATGTTATGTTCTATTTAACTTTAACAAGGTGTATCACAAGAACATTCACAAAAGTGCATATATACCACCAAGCATTTGGTTAGAAAAAAAAAAGTTGCAAATGGCAAAGACTTGTCTAATTTCTAATTTCATTTAACTTCAAATCCAGCTTCTTCTGGATATCACTAAGTTCCCGTTCCTTTTCTTTGGCAGACTTCCTCATAGCATTTGACTGGGCTATCAATTGTATTTGACCGAGCTTTTCGGCTTTGGTAGCCAGGTCATCAGCGGAGGACAAGAGGCCACTGATGTTCAACTCGATCCGTTTTTTTGTTTTCTTTGGTTCATCAACATCTTCCAAGATGGCCTCTCTCTTTTCTCCATGCTGCAAGTCTTCTTTTTTCTTTTCTTCGTCCTCCAAGAAACACCTGTACTTCTGTCTAGCACATGATGCCGAAAGGAGAAGTTCTTTTGTAATTGCGACATTCGTCAAACCTCCAACATAAGAGATGTGATCACTGATGATCCTCTGTGTGACGTGTTCTTTCCTTCATATTTTCTACCTCTATTTCTCTGTTCACAGAAAAGCCACGCTCAACTGAGGCTTGTCCATGAGACAGCAAGAGGACCCTTCTCACCAAATCCCACAAGTTTTTCCACTCAGGTTTATTTCCCATATGTTTGTACATCAGGCTATCCAGTCTGGACTGAGGATCATCGGTCACAAACTCCTCATCTGCTCTGCAGTATGTAGAGAAGTCACTAAACTGCTTAAGGATATCATCGCAGTTCCCCTCTTTCATTTGTTTGGCACTTACAAGGTGCTCGAGACAGACCTTTAATTTCTGTTTGCACTTGTCCAAATTCTGAACAATTTGTGTAGGGTCCAACCACACCAAATTTCGAACAAGAGAATATCTGAGTGGGCATTTCTCAAGTAATTTGGCAACCGTAGCCTGAATGAATGTTTTGGTGCTGGTGAGAAGGGCAAATACCTGCTTTTCTGACACCTTTTTCTTGGTTCTTAAGTCCTTGAGCATGCGATCATGGATCACATGCTTTGATCAAACATTATGAGAGAATAGCCTATCTCAGATAGCCTACAGCCCATGACTGGTAGCCTAATGTCAGAATCGGGGAGAAGCAATCGGGCATGATTGTCGTGTAGTGTGTGGTGTTCTATTGTGCGTTCAAATCTTATACGAGCGTGTTTACAGTCGGAGAGGGAAAATATTGGTCAAGATTCTCTTCATGTGTGTGGCATAGTCCCGATTTTTAAAACTTAAGATTTCAAAATCGTGTAGTGTGGGGTCAGCTTAAGTGATGCTGCCACACCACATCAAGCTGGCTGTGTAAGCATGAGTTCAGGTATTACGTTCAGCTTGTGTAAAGTTATGATATGATATATGATGTGATATATGATATATTATTTGATTTGGTAGAATGCATAGTCACAATCCGGTGTAGGCTAACTTTTTGGAAACAGTAAGTTAAGGTTTCAAGCTATGCGGTTAGCATAGCTGCTAACTTGCTAAGATGATAAAACGTTTGTTCTCTCATAGAAGTGATTATATGATAACCTTTGACGCCTGTCGTGGTTACATTATTTGTGTCTTATTTTTCCCCCGTTGCTTTATTTCTTTTGTTTAGGTGCTGTGTTAAGAAATTCAGTCTGAGATGACAGCGAGAAGTTGTGAAAAGTAAGTTATGGCTTCAAGCTATGTGGTTAGCATAGCTGCTAACTTGCTAAGCAGTTAAGATGATAAAACGTTTGTTCTCTCATAGTAGAAGTGATTATATGATAACCTTTGACGTCTGTTGCAGTTACATTATTTGTGTCTTATCCCCTGTTGCTTTATTTCTTTTATTTAGGTGCTGTGTTAAGAAATTCAGTCCTTCCTAATTCCACTGAGGCTGAGATGACAGCGAAGTTGTGGCTGCAGGACATCATGGATGAGCTGCGCAAGTATCGTAAAAGTAGCCTAAGCTAAGGTGCCAAAAAATTATGACTTCTTACTTGCCTTGCCTTGTAATGTTGCCTATATCAAAATAAATGAAATGACGACGTTTCTGACTTTGAACCTTAGGTCTCTTCATTTGTGAAACATACAAGGGTTTTAGATTTTGATGCAGCCTAAACAAATCAATAAGACCTAATATAACGGTGGGATCCTACTAGAGCAGAGAAAAGCATTCAGATGCCTCCCTCCCGTTGACTTAACTTTGGAAGGGCTGATTTTCAAACGTGCTGCAGTGTTTCCAGCGATGCCGTGAAAGTCAGCTGTTTCAGTGTTAAGCCAATGGGAGAGCGAGGCGTCCGAATGCTTTCCCCGCTCTAGTGGGATCGCACTGCATAGGTCATAGTTATGTCGGGTGTACGTTGGCTCATGAGCCACATAGGTCACAGTTATGTCGGGTGTACGTTGGCTCATGTTCGGCCACCATTCTAATGCCAACATCTTCCCGATATATTGCCAATTAGCTACCGATCTCCATAATACATCTCACCGATGCACCATATGTCGGGCGGCGCCTGTTGCCCCAACGTCGGCAAGACCTAATTTGCTGTCTGGGTACGTGACCGGTTACCGAAATCATAGTTTTTACACCCTTCCTGTTTCTTATTTCACAATATTATGTGTCTTTGAGCATCTGTGTCTTTGAGATTTTTTTTCCATACTTTATTAAGACTTTCACACAAAATCCAAGACTTTTCAAGGTCTGGAAAACAGCATTTCAAAATTCCATACTTTTTAAGACTTTCAAGACTTGCGCAAGCACCCTGCCTTTAAAGGAACCAGACTCAGTCCTCTTTAAGTGGACCAAAAAGTGGACCAACAGAAAAAGAACTCAGTTCTTTTTGTGTTCACACTGTGAATTTATTACAAAGAGGACTGGGTTCTCTTTCTGGTCCAGTTAAGCTTTGATGGGGCCTCAGTCCTCTTTCTGTTCACACCAGGTCCTCTAGAGCCCTCAGACCCCCAGTGCACGGAATTCTGGGTAATTTTCTCTTGAATCAAAATGTCTGCTGCCATGCTTGCCCTGCTGTATTCTTTGATCAAAATAGTGCGGATTAAGGAAAATAAATTTATTCCAGCGGCTGTGGTAAGTTCCAAAAGGAAGTTGAGTTTCCCTGCTACAGTCACGTGACCAACTATGGCAAACGAAGAAGGTTAAAACTACAGTGAAAAAGGCGAAGTGAACCCGGTGCACTTTTTGTTCACAATGCGCAGATTAGGCGAACCGTACCGTTGATTTTTAGCGAACCATACTGAGACCACCTCCTGAGGTGGTCTCAGTTCGGTTCGCTTTAAAGGGGTCTGGGTACGGTTGGAGTGTTCACATATGCGCAAAAAATGCTGAGTCATCGATCTGAGTTCGGTTAGATGGCTGAAAGGGACCAAGTGTGAAAACCCCCTCAGTTTTAAATCTAAAACTACTGTTTTACTGGTAGTTTGTTAGCAAACCAAGAAAAAAAGTTTTGTGCTACATTTGTGATATACATTATATTTTTATCACATCAGATTCTACACAACTTTTGTTCATCTTGAGAAAATATTAGAGAACAGATCAGAACTGAAATATCCCTTGTTGCCAGGTTTCTATGTTGGCCTAGTGGTTTACAGCCAACTATCCTGAGGCAAATATGTGAAGCAGCCTGGTATCATGCATACGCAGACCAGCTGACAACTTCTCTTTAAAACGGTGTCATTGTAATGAGTGTTTCAGATCACACATGGCCTTGTATTTACTATCTAAAAGATTCAGAAGATTAACACGTACAAAAGTTTTATGCGAGACTGTATATGAAAAGTTAATTTGTGAGGAAAATCACATTAAAAATCCATGTAATGTATACAATATACTTATTAAAAATAATCTGGAATAGTACACAAGTATGGGATTTGAGAGGGTTTTTTGTGGGGTTTTTTTGGTCTGCATTCCATTAATTTCTAAGGCCACGCACAAGTAACAATCGAATGGTGGAAAACCGAAGGATGTCAAGCAGCCGTTAAAATGATAGAGAACACCGGTTACGTTTTAAACATGCAGTACCAATCAAAAGTTTGGACACACCTAGTTATTCATAGGTTTTTCTGTATTTTGACTATTTTCTACATCGAACAATCCTGAAAAAATCAAAACTATGAAGTAACATATATGGAATTATGTAGTAAACAAAAAAAGTGTTAAAAAAAAAAAAAAAAAACACGTTTCATACTTTACATACTTTAGATTCTTCAAAGTATCCAGAGTGCTCCTTGAGGACACTTTACACACTATTGGCATCATCTTAACCAGCTTTATGAGGGAGTCACCTGGAATGCTTTTCAGTTAACAGGCGTGCCTCGTCAAAAGTTAATTAGTGCAATTTCTTGCCTTCTTAATGCATTTGAGATCAAATAGTAAATAATAAAAATACAGTAAATAACCCTGTTCCACAACTGTAGTAATCCATATTATGTCAAGAACCGCTCAACTCAGTAAAGAGACATGACATCCATCATTACTTTAAGACACGAATTGTATTTTAATTAATAAAAAAAAACATTGAATTAGAAGGTGTGTCCAAACTATGGACTGGTACTGTAAATATTAATCAGTGCTTGCACTAAATTCTGCTCATGCACTTGAAAGTACAAACACAGATTCCTGTCTAGCCCTGAGAAGAAATCCAATATTGGGCAAAGTTCAGTTCCCTAATTGAGGCTCCACACACAGAATTGTCTGGTTGTCACTGTACTGGGATTGAACAAAGGGGAAAAAATGTTGTATTAATCACTAATTTAATCAATCAATCCATCAACCAAAGGCAACAAATTAGAAAAGTCTTAAGAATACTCTTACTTTTAAAAACCATGTCTGCAAAATTTGAATTGTCCTAGAAGTATGGAATAAAACAAGACAGTGCCATTGTTGGAAAATAATCCAGGACGGGGTGCTGTGATGTTGCTCTGTTATGGTTACTGAACTGGATTATTGAATTAGATTCTTTTTCAATTAAATCATGCCCTGAAGTGTTTTATTTTTCTTATACCAGAGTCATTTGCCAACAATTACAATTTTTTAAATAAAAAATTGTTTATCCATTTATAGTTACATTTCATTTTGTGGAACATGCCTACCTACAGTCACCAGCCTGTTTTTCCCTTTCTTTTTTGAAGTTGAATGCTGTATCAATCAATCAGTCAATCAATCAATCAATCAATCAATGGCAACACATATGCACACATACACACAAAACACACAGCTTATATAACTTCGAAGCCACAAAGCTGTCCACCCTCAAGACTTTCCCTGTGTTGGAAAACATTACAACTATGGACCCTTTTCACGTGACGTCACGACAAATGCGGCCGCCATTTTGGACGTGTACTACCAGTAGTTTACCACAGCCAACATTGAGGAACGGCAGCAAAGAAAGTGTTTATTTTCAGCAAGACTTCCATCATGCCACTATACTGTTGTGCACCTGGATGTAGTAACCATCAACAAACAAGGCAAGGTTTATCATTTTATCAGATCCCGACAGAGAAGATGGATAGCGGCCATTAACAGATTGGCAGCCCTCGGCATACCAGCGCTTGTGTAGTGACCACTTTGTTGGAGGTAAGACGAATAAAATTAGCCAGAAAAGGCATTACATTGCTGTTAACATTCTGTGGCGGCGAGTGTGTAACCAAATAGGTTAAAATAACCCATTGTAACCTCTTTGTTCTTCTGTAGTAGCTATTGTTGACTAGCTAATGTCAACAACATCATAGCTGGTATGTTACTGTAGCAATGTTTACGTTCAGTCATTTGGATGACTGTTAAAACCTTTCAGTCTCAAGTTTTTCCTTTACTGCATTTACTAGTTTACTGTAATTATGATCCGGCAGCTATTTACACCGGATCCAGTGTAAATAGCTGCCGGAGCCAACGTCCGAGAATTAAGCAGCGCGCTCTGGCCTGCTCGCCCTCAAATTAAACAGCGCGCTCCGGCTTGCTACCGGAGTGCTCCGGCCGAGGTTCCGGAGCTCGCTCCGGCTTGCTCGCCCTCAAATTAAGCAGCGCGCTCCGGCTTGCTCCGGAGCAAGCCGGAGCGCGCTGCTTAATTTGAGGGCGAGCAAGCCAGACCGCGCTGCTTAATTTGAGGGGGAGCAAGCCGGAGCGCGCTCCAGAACCTCGGCCGGAGCACTCCTGGAGCAAGCCGGAGCGTGCTCCGGAACCTCGGACGTTGGCGTGTATGTGTATGGCGATGGGTTTTTAACGACATAGGTATACAGATCATGTGGGCCGAAGTCAGGTAAAGACGAGGGTTTCGTGTACTTCCGTACGTCAGTGAACAATCCTGGTGGAAGCAGGTAAACGTCGTTCTCTAAGCCTGCTAAACTCAATTTTTGCAAATACCTCTCCCTCTGCTCGCCCTGTAAATGCCCTACGTCGCTGGATAGTGAAGGTGTTTTCTGCATCTCGCTCCTTTTTCTTTTATGTTTTTCGTTTGTCGCCTTCCTCGCATTCAAACTGATTCGAGCCGAAGTCCACTACATGTCCAAAATGGCGGTCGCGTTTACGAAGGTCACGTGACTGAAAAGGGTCTATACAGCTTTATATCCGACTGTCACAAAGCTCTGATAGCAGAGACTCCTTTCATGAATGTTATATAATCTTCTCGGAAAAAATGGCATATATAGAGAATATTGCACAGTTGCACAAAGATATGAAGTTTATCTTCAAGTGATGAACACGTTCACGAGTGAGTGAAGTGAACGAGTTAAAATATTTTCAACACGAAAAGATAAACTTCATATCTTTGCATAACCTTGGAATGTTCTTTATATTATATAGACCAGCATTTCTCAACCTTTTTTCAGTCACGGCACCCTTCAGAAGTATGCAAATTCTCAAGGCACCCCCATATAAAATATACGCAGTCACGCTGACCATACGCTGACCCCGGCAGTGACGTTGTGACATGGGAAAGGGGGCCGTGAGACAAATTTTGATGATGCATGAGGCGGCGATGATCTGCATTAGTGTAACTATCATTTTTTGGAATTTTAATTCATTTTACTTATTTAAATGTTAGAACATATAATTTTTTGACGGCACCCCTAACGAAGCCAGACGGCACCCCAGTTGAGAAAGGCTGATATAGACACATCTACAAAAAAAATGCAAATTAATCAAAAGAATTTTAATTTTGTACTGGTTCGCCATTTTGACAATTGACATGCAGTCAGCGGTGTAAACACTGGGAGTGACGTCATCAGAGTGAAATACTGGAAATTATCGTACATACGGGCCACTTTTTCTATGGAAAAAAAAAACGTATTCTGTTCCCTTCTGGTGGGTTTATTGATGGCATGCAATACTGTTATCATATCACTTATCCTCCATGTATTACGCCACTCTCCCCGATGGAGAATGAGCGTGCAATATTGTAATAATAGTGCACATTGTCAAGACAACACGACGTCACAAGTCAAAGCTGATGAGAAGATCCAATGACAAAATTTTTCTGCTGCGCATCCACAGAACCATTTCTTTGTTGGCTGGGAAAGAGAGAAGACAAGGCTAGGTGCTAGCCTAGCCTTGAAAGAGAGAAGACAGTGCTAGGTTTAAGTACTAAATAAATAAACTGAAACTAAAGATGTGCTGAACACCCAAAAGGCTACCAAAACTTCAGTATACACTACCGTTCAAAAGTTTGGGGTCACTTTGAAATTTCCTTATTTTTGAAAGAAAAGCACTGTTCTTTTCAATGAAGATCACTTTAAACTAATCAGAAATACATTGCTAATGTGGTAAATGACTATTCTAGCTGCAAATGTCTGGGTTTTGGTGCAATATCTACATAGGTGTATAGACCCTTTTCACTCACGTGACCTTCGTAAGCGCGACCGCCATTTTGGACATGAAGAAATAACGGTTTATGGCACAGACCCTTTCGGTTCTCACTCATCTAGCTGCTACAACGACTGCTTAGACTGCAACAATAATACCTAACACACATTTAAGTATCCGTCGTAAAGACGTGAAACTCGTCGAGTGACGAGTGTGTTCATTGATAAGCTAACACAATCTAAAAGTAGACATACCATCACACTGCCCTGGCGCTGTGTACAGTTTACCTTCTATGGTTTATGCACTCACTATTTGCCATTACTTTCTCCAACCCAGTGTTCGAACTATGCCGATATTTTCGGGGGGTCCCTTTTTTTCCCTTGGGGGGGTGGGGTGCTTGCTCTGGTCTCAGAGCGCGGATCTTCAAACACATGAGAAGCCTCTCTTACGCACATATCACGCAGACTCCACACCTCCACACACGCATCGCGTCTGAAGTCATAACTCATCAGGGGAAATCGTGTCCGCATTGGCATGTTCAAAAAACAACCTCGCGTCAACAATGATACCACACGCAAGAAAAAAAAGTCAGGCTACTCAACACATCTGATCCACAGCAGCACCAAAGCATTACTGGAAATCATGTCAACAACCAATCTTCCATTTCAACACACGTCAACAAACAAATGGCACCACAAACATGAACGAATCGGTCAGGCTACCGATTCCAAACCCACAGCAGACGAATAATTAAATGCATCTTACCTTAAAGCAGAATCGATCACAAAGGAAGTCTGTTGGCACACTTCCTTTCTACTAGTTTGTGTCCCCAACCTGGCAGCAGCAGTCGTTGTCATATCGGTTTATTTTATCTTTGATGTAAACACAACACTTCGGATATGCAAATGCTTCCCGTTACACACGATTGCTATGTCAATAAACATCATTTTGCCAATATTTTAGAGACCATCCATCTAATCCGTCGGTCAGCATCTGTCGGGATCCGATAAAATGATAAATCTTGCCTTGTGTGTTGATGGTTACTACATCCAGGTGCACAACAATATAATGGCATGATGGAAGTCTTGCTGAAAGTAAAAACTTTCTTTGATGGCTATATTCCTTTCGATGCTTCGCCGTCGTTCCTCGTTGGCTGTGGTAGACTACTGGTAGTACATGTCCAAAATGGCGGCCGCGTTTGTCGTGACGTCACGTGAAAAGGGTCCATAGAGGCCCATTTCCAGCAACTATCACTCCAGTGTTCTAATGGTACAATGTGTTTGCTCATTGCCTCAGAAGGCTAATGGATGATTAGAAAACCCTTGTACAATCATGTTAGCACAGCTGAAAACAGTTGAGCTCTTTAGAGAAGCTATAAAACTGACCTTCCTTTGAGCAGATTGAGTTTCTGGAGCATCACATTTGTGGGGTCGATTAAATGCTCAAAATGGCCAGAAAAATGTCTTGACTATATTTTCTATTCATTTTACAACTTATGGTGGTAAATAAAAGTGTGACTTTTCATGGAAAACACAAAATTGTCTGGGTGACCCCAAACTTTTGAACGGTAGTGTATATTCTTCACGCATATTTACAAGAGAAAAAACAAACATCGAAAAACTGGAAAAGGAGACACGTTGGAGATGAAAAACTTCTGCAAGTGACTGTGACAATTTGTACACAAACATAGCCATGAGGTTTGCTTTATTAAAAGAGGAAGATTTTGAGAAAATTTTGGCTGCCAGGTCACTCCGTTGTGTGTTGTCAATGTTGATTTTAAAAGTAACTAAGTAAATTACACATGGAAAATAATAATAATAATAATATTTGGCTTGCCTGCACTAGCATTGGCTTGCACTAACACTACACCAGCTACAAGGTAACTGGACTGTCATGCTAACAGCACCGAATCGCAGGTAAAGCCTAGGTCACAACCAGACGTACGATTTTTTGGCCGTGCGATTTTTGCCATTTCCCAAATCGCTGCGTTTTTGTTTGTTTGTGGAGAAAGACGCACGTTGGCCGTAAGTTTGTCTTGCAACCTGAAAAAAACATAAGCGCCCGTAGAGTTTGTTTGACATGACGAAGAACCTCTGCGGCCGGTCTGCGGCCAGTCTACGGCTCGAAAATCAGCACATCACACACGCGCCCTCCGCACGTTTCACGCGCGCCCTCCGTGCGTTTTTTGCACGTAGACCGGCTGTAGGAGCACGTACAGCCGGTTGTGACCAAGGTATAAGCTAGCGTCGGCCTTCGCTAACGCTACTGCTACACCAGCTGGAAGCTAACTGGACTGCCATGCTAACAGCACCAAGTCACAGGTAAGCTAGCGTTGGCCTTCAAAAATGCTGATATGAAGGGTGTGTATAATAATAATAATAATAATAACAACAACTAGAAAAGCACTCGGAGAGCGCAGACCTCCGCCAAGAATCCTTTAAAAAATTCCGGGATCCAGAAGGTGATCCGGATCACCGCCAAAATTTAATGGATTGTTACTTGTGCCCAGTCACACCTCTGGAAAAAATTTCAGAGCAATCCGTTCATAACTTTTTCCATAATGTTGCTAACAGACAAACCAACAAACAAAACGACGCGACCGAAAACATAACCTCCTTGGTGGAGGTAATAATAATAATAATAATAATAATAATAAAAAAACTGGCTGGCTTTTTTTCATGGTCTATCAGATATATTCCATTCAGCTAGCATGATACTGAACTCGTCTTCGATTCGTTCAATATCATGCTAGCTGAATGGAATATATCTGATAGCCCATGAAAAAAGCCAGCCAATATTATTTAAATATGTCACTCAGATCCGCAATGTATTATGTCTGAAAAATACGAGTTTTTCAACACAAGAAGATAAACTTCATATCTTCAAGCCAACGGGGAGAACATGCAACTCCATCCATAACTGCTTATCCTGTGCAGGGAAGCTGGAGCCTATCCCAGCTGACTATTGCCGCTTTTCCACTACCAACACAGCTGAGTTGGGCTGAGCCGTGCCGTGCTGAGTTGGGCTGAGTCGAGCTGAGCGGGGCTGTTGGAGTTGCATTTCGACTACAACCGCGCTGAACCGTGCTGGCTGGAAGTGGGTGGACACATTGGGTGGAGTTAGCGAAAGTGGGTGGACGTCACGTGATGTCGTTAGGCGGCGCAAACAGTGACATCAGTGACCTTTTAAGTGGTAGTCTCACGACCCGGAGAGTAAACAATAAACATGGAGGACATGGAGTCGTTAGTGTTGCTGGTCTTGGTACTGTGGCTTGTTGTCACCGACAACGCCAACAGATACTGGCAAGAGCGTATAGATGAGGCGAGGCGCATAAGGCTTCAGAAATTCTCGTAATTCGTAATTATTATTCTTCCGGGTTTACGGTGTTTACAGATCCCAGTGTGCTCGCGGGACGTGTGTGGGCACGTGAGGACACTCCTCCTCACCAATCAGTGCACAGGGGAGTGTCTCCTCACGCCCCTAGCCCCACTCGGCTCGGTTTGGCTCGCTTCAGCCCCACTCCAAAACCGTGCGAGTTTTGGGTGCTGAGTAGGGCTGAAGCGAGCTGAGTCGTGCTGTTCTGAGGTAGTCGAAACGCGAGCCGTGTCGGGCTGAAGTGAGCTGAAAAAGGGTAGTGGAAAAGGGCCATATGGGTGAGAGGCGGGGTACACCCTGGACAAGTGACCAGGTCATTACAGGGCTGACACATAGAGACAAACAACCATTCACACTCACAGTCACACCTACGGTCAATTTAGAGCCACCAATTAGCCTAACCTGCATGTGCTTGGACTGTGGTGGAAACCGGAGCACCCGGAGGAAACCCACACAGACACGGAGAGAACATGCAAACTCCACACAGAAAGCCCCTCGTTGACCACTGGGCTTGAACCCAGAACCTTCTTGCTGTGAAGCGACAGTGCTAACCGCTGCACCACCGTGCCACCCAAGCCAATGTGCGATTTTCTTATTATATAGACACATTCACAAACAAAACGTACGCACTTTTATCAAAACAATTCATCGATATCCTCAGAGTGACATATAGAGAATTACATCACGGTTTTGGTTCTCCGTGTCCTGGATGTAGCTCATGTGAAAAATATGAGTGGGGTATTTCCCAGTAAAACACTCGCGTCCATATAATATAAACCCCTATTTAATTTGGTTACTATAGAAAAGAACACTATATAACATGCGTGCTAACTTGTGATTTGCCTTGAAGCCAGAACTACTGTCTGAGACACACTGTTACAGAAAACTGATGAACACTTTCTGACCAATCATACTGAAGTATTCAACAGTATTTACAGGATGTCATTTAGACTGATGGAAATGAAATCAATAACCTTTAGGCTGATTAGACAGGATTAGATAGCACTCAGTGACCAACTGCCATATAAACAGATAAAGCAGCTATGTACAGGGCTATGAACTCTGAGGCCAAGTTTACATTAGACCGTATCTGTCTCGTTTTCTTCGCGGATGCACTGTCCGTTTACATTAAAACGCCTGGAAACGCCGGGAAATGGGAATCCGTCAGGGTCCACGTATTCAATCCAGATCGTGTCTGGTCCAGTGCTGTGTAAACATTGAGAATACGCAGATACGCTGTGCTGAGCTCTAGCTGGCGTCGTCATTGGACAACGTCACTGTGACATCCACCTTCCTGATTCGCTGGCGTTGGTCATGTGACGCGACTGCTGAAAAACGGCGCGGACTTCCGCCTTGTATCACCTTTCATTAAAGAGTATAAAAGTATGAAAATGCTGCAAATACTGATGCAAATACTGCCCATTGTGTAGTTATGATTGTCTTTAGGCTTGCCATCCTTCCACTTGCAAGTGGTAAGTGACGCGCATGCCCGACATGCACTGAGATCACACACACAGCGGCTCAGTCCCAAATCACTGCTCGTGCACTCCACTCGCGCGCTCTGTGAGCTGCGCAGGGCCGGAGTGCGCACCCTCCAGAGGGCACTCGCTGTTCAGGGCGGAGTGATTTGGAGCGCAGGATGCCTGCAGGGCTGAGCGTATCCGTGCATTGGCGTTGCTGTGTGCACGCGAATCGTGTATTGGCGTTGCTGTGTGCACACTAATCGTTTTAAAAACGTTAATCTGATGATCCGCTGATACGGTCTAATGTAAACCCCACCTGAGGCACGCCACACGTTTATGTTCTGAAGTAGAAAGCTCCAGTGAGGTTATGGAGGTTAGTGTCATGCAAATGAGATGAGTCTGAAATAGTGATATAATGGCACAGGACATGCACAGTGTTTGTCCAGGACAATTGTCTCATCTAGCACATCTGATTCGGCTAATTGTGAAGGCTTTTAGGACTTCTCCATAACGACAGCTGGCAACAAATTAAAGACAAGAACACAATTTAATAATGAGATTCAGCATCCTGAAAAAGATTCTTCCCATCCTGAATTGTTCTGTCTAGAAGGTTTCTTTCATAAAACAGATGATTTGGGAGAAGAGCTCATATACCTGCGCTGCCTAAACTTCTAGAAGTGATTAGATAAATTAATAGATTCAATGCTACAGGACTAGTAGGTTAATATTTCAGCCTGGACAGAGGAAGATAGTTCTTGATGGGTGAATAAAAAGTGCTACATCTTAAAGTGTATTAATGTGCCATTCACGATAGTGTAATAGACAGTAATGAATGAAATACAGGAAAGGAACGACCATGATTAAAGCGAAACGTGGGAGGTCACACAGATGCTACCTGGACGTGACGGTGCCGTCTTGGCTGAAAGCTGCAGCAGAAGTACTTCCTGACGAAGCGAGCCTATTTCAAGGCAATGAGAGGAAGGAAACATTCATATGACAAGGCTAGAGGATGAAGGTTCTACACCTTAATCATTTTAATCAGTTATCTTATTTCATATGAGGCCTGATAAGGAAAAGCTTCTTTGGGATTTTTGATGAGTATGAGTGTGAACTCATGAATTAAACACTACAGACTTCTCTTTTGCACGTGCTGTCCTGATTACATACGATTACCAAGTACTGTTATGGGTCAGAATAATAGTAACAATAATTTAAAGGAGAACTGAAGTCATTTTTAAACTTGCTTTATTGCTTAATTAACATGTTATCCAATTACGTTTTCGGTTTTAGTAACCTTATATCGCGACTCATATTGGCAACTAATTGCAATTAAATATGATACTTATCGGCCTGTTCGGTTTTTAGCCGTGTTGAATGTAGTTCGTTTGGTCCACAGCAGGCGTCGCTTATCTGCGTGATCTTCACGAGACTTGTGCGAGACTTCGAAACATGAAGTGTCAGCCAGGTGTCAGTGCCGCCATTTTGAAAACTGTTTTCCAAACGAAATATTGCACAAAAACAAGTTTAAATGACGATTACTGCCTACTTTTTTCAAACTTTCCTGATTGCTATCAAAACAAACAAAACTTATGGCTTGATTACGTCAGCATTCGAAAGAGGGCGCGTGCGTCTTTTGACAACGTTGGCAGATGTCGGTCACTTTGATTTCCGCTGTACATTTTACTTCCGTCCTACGATGTCTCGCACAGGTCTCAACGAATCTCGTTTATGCCCATTGCTTTGACATATGGACTGATATATTACAGAGCATATTTCAAACACTCATAACTTGCTATAGCAGTGACAAAATAGCAATCAAAAACGCATTCCTATATTTAATAAAATGACATAAATAGAATTTTGATAATAAAAAAATTTGCCTTCAGTTCCCCTTTAACAGTAATAGACTGACAGTAAATATAATTGACAAAGTGAAACTGAAAAACATGGAGCTAATACCCACATAACCAATCAATACTTTTACAAAAATTCAAAGCCTTACTAAGCAAACTTGTAGCGTATAGGTAAAAGACAACTGACTTGAAGATATGATATACCTGCCAAAATGCATATATAAAGTGCACACAGAACTGTGTCTAGTGTACCATTATTTTCTAGATTTTACAATCTAAAGTGCAAGCATTAAATTTTGTTACACAGACATTAAACAGAGATGTATGCACATTATCATAGTAATAACCTGGTTATATTAATGGAGTGACAACGTTAACAAATTAATTTGTATACATTTGAATAACTGTGATGGGACTAACTAACGAACATGATATTGATAACTGTTCAGTGCTAATGCAAATGAATGAACTTCAAATGGCAAGTGCCCCCCCACCATATAAAGATTTCTTCTTATTCGTATTATTAATTATTAAATATTCTATTTTAATGTTGATTATTATAATAAATGTTTGTTATTATTTAATACCGTAATAACACTACCACCAAAATTATTATTAATAACAATTAACTACACTGCTCGGCCAAAAAAAAAAAGTTGCACACTCGAATATTTAGTTGGACCGCCTTTAGCTTTGATTATGGCACGTATTCACCATGGCGTTGTTTCAACAACCTTATGCAACGTCACAACATTTATTTCCATCCAGAGTTGCATTAGTTTTTTTACCCAGATCTAGTATTGACGACAGGAGAGGAATCCACTCTGTCAAGTCTTCCCCTGCACATCCCAAAGACTTTCAGTGCGGTTAAAGTGTAGATTCTGGACCAATTTCGGGGGGGTTATATGAAAGTATGTCCCTTGACACACTCATCCAGAAGGGTAATTTTGCACAAGGCCATCTGTCTACAGCAGAAAAAAAATAAAATAAAACGCGTCTGGAAAAATCCCAAGGGAGTCTGGAGCCAGATTCGTGACGTTACCTGCGGAAGCGCCAGCAGGCTGCGAGAGCTTTACACGGTTTCAGTGCACAGCCTGTGTAGACCAAGCGCTCCCATTTCTCTCTCATTGTCCGGTCTTTTGGGAAACGATGAGTACTAATCCCATCAAAATTGGTGTTGCTACACCCTCCTACGATACATCTGTTAACCATTTTAATAATTACGTGATAACGTTGAAGAAATTTGCAGAAAACCACCAGGTCGTTTTCTCATAAACAAACCAGCGCTGACGTAGGATTCAGAGGGAGGTGTCCCGCACGCGACGTCACAAAAATCAATGTTTGCCGGGAAATCCAAATGCCAAGTTTTTTCAGAGGCGGACCAATTCGCCTCAAATGGCTTGATTTCAACTTAATTTTTCTGGTATTGTGCAAGGTAAAAAAAATTGCACAAAATGCAAAATGTGACAGATATTTGACCAAAGTTTAATACAAAATAGGAGAATTACATTGATCTTGCTCCTGAATTTACCCGTGATATGCACTTTAAGGTCAGGACTCTGTGGTGGCCAATTCATGTGTGAAAATAATTCCTTGAATCACTCTTTCACAACCTGTGCTCTAATTTTATGCCCGTGCCATCAGGGAAGAAAAAAATCCATTGATGTGATAATCTGGTAACCGTTTGGTATGTTCAGGTCGTCAGCTGACTTCATTTTATTACCACATAATGTTGCTGTGCCTCGACTTGACCAATTGAAGCAACCACAGATCATAACACTGCCTCCAGAGGCTTGTACAGTGGCCACTATGCATGATGGGTGCATCACTTCATGCACTTCCCTTTTTACCCTGATATGCCCATCACTCTAGAACAGGGTAAATCTGGACTTATCAAATCACATGATCTTTTTCCATTACTCCAGAGTCCAATCTTTATGTTCCCTAGCAAATTGAAGTCTTTCCTTCCAATTAGCCTCGATAACAAATGGTTTCTTATGGCCACACAGCGGTTTAGTGAGTTCTCATCACACTGTGCATGTGGAAATGTCTTAATTTCACTATTAAACATAGCTCTGAGTTCTACTGTTCATTTTTTTTTTTTACGATTTGTCTTCAAGCATTTAAGTGATCTCTGATCACAGTCAGTCAGGATCTTTTTCTAACCACATTTTTTCCACAAAGTTAACTGTTCACCACTATCCTTCCAGGTTTTAGTAATGCGTTGGACAGTTTTTAACCCAATTCCAGTTATATCAGCAATCTCCTTAGCTGTTTTCTTTGCTTGATGCAGGCCAATAACTCGACCCTTCTGAAACACAGTAACATCTTTTCCATGAGCATGCGATACATCTTCCGACATGGATGTTTAAGAAATGAGAAGCTACTCACTGCATCAGTTAAGGTTAAAAGTATTGTTGCCAGCAGAGACACATTCATCACTGCAGTAGTTTTCAATCAAAGGCTCTTCAGTATTTGCTTATTTAAATCCAAATGGTGACTTTTTTGTTTGGCCAGGCAGTGTATTACCATGATCATTATTTGACAAAGGCAAGCATAAAAGGACAGCTACTGTTAACCATTTTAATATCTCTGTAACTAGGTAGATGGCTCAATTAGCTTTAACTTAATAATTTAGGTTTAACTGACAGAAAAGTCCTTCAATTCCATACTACTACTACTACTAATAATAATAATAATAATAATAATAATAATAAAATAATATTAAATTATATAATAATGTAATAACATGTTTAATACCGTTACTACTAGTAGGAGGAGTATTTTATTTTTTAAAATAAAAAATAAAATACTCCTCCTACTGGAGCAGCGGGTGCAATTATCGACAATCCATAATTATTGACACCTTTTCAGATTTACCAATAAAAAACAATTTTACAAAGGTGAGTTTCAGCTACAACAGTTATTATTGGTTAATTAATCAACCGGAAGACTCCCCTCGTCCTTTGAGCTTGTTGTCTGATGACACAGCTCGTTATCCGAGATGGAATTTTTTTTAGCATGATCAGCAATTTGAGGAAAACCCAGACATTATCATCGCAGGTAAGCATGGTGGAAAGATCATGGACATGTTTTTACTTATCAAATTCACTGATATTTCATGATCTCCTTGTCGAAACCTACTCTGTTTCTTACTCTTTCATTTGACAGTTGCCATTTTGTATCTAAATGCGCGTTTGAGAAGTCACGTGAGGTGTCGATAATAGTGATCACTTTCACCGGTGTCCACCATTATTGACACCCTGTGGAATTAAGTGACAATTACAACTGTCATGTATTGATCTTTGTGTAACCTTGTTGAAGTAGATGAAGTACTTTAAAAAAATTAAAGTGCTGCGATTTTCTTTTTTTTCTGATTTATAACAGAATGGAATGCTTATAGAGTATTTGGAATCCCATTGCAATAAATAGAATTAAATTCCTAGCATATAAAAAAAATACATGCTTGAAATATTCAGGTTTTTCTATTCCATTCAGATTTTTTTTTTTTTTGCAGTTTGTTGTAAATATCTACTACATATTACAATATCAGGAGACATTTTATATTTTGGTTCAAGGAATAACATCCGAACTTTGACCTGGATTTTCATGTGGTTACAATGTCAATTGCCTGTTAAGATTTATTGGTAAACTACAAAACTAGAAATTAATACAAACAACAGGGAACGATTAACAAAATATGATCTATGAGAATACTTAGAAAGTGGAGCAAAAAGATTTTCTGACACAAGATCAACATTATCAGTTCATTTGTTTACAAATATTAGAATTACTTCCTCATTTACATACACACCGACATTGATATATTTATATAAAAGATATTTTGTACTGAATATAAGTCTATGTAAAACAAATTTTAAATAAAAAGTATGTTTTGTTCACTTAATACCAGATACCAATAATTTTATTTATTTTTTTAATAAATAATCATCTGGATGTTGATAACTGTAGAACGGCGTCGATAACTGTGGGGCAAAGGCGTTGATAATTGTGGAACGGTGTCGATAACTGTGGACAAAGGCGTTGATAATTGTGGAACGGTGTCGATAACTGTGGGGCAAAGGCGTGGATAATTGTGGAACGGCGTCGATAACTGTGGGGCAAAGGCGTGGATAATTGTGGAACGGCGTCGATAACTGTGGAGCAAAGGCGTTGATAATTGTGGAACGGTGTCGATAACTGTGGGGCAAAGGCGTGGATAATTGTGGAACGGTGTCGATAACTGTGGACAAAGGCGTTGATAATTGTGGAACGGTGTCGATAACTGTGGGGCAAAGGCGTGGATAATTGTGGAACGGCGTCGATAACTGTGGGGCAAAGGCGTGGATAATTGTGGAACGGCGTCGATAACTGTGGAGCAAAGGCGTTGATAATTGTGGAACGGTGTCGATAACTGTGGACAAAGGCGTTGATAATTGTGGAACGGTGTCGATAACTGTGGGGCAAAGGCGTGGATAATTGTGGAACGGCGTCGATAACTGTGGGGCAAAGGCGTGGATAATTGTGGAACGGCGTCGATAACTGTGGAGCAAAGGCGTTGATAATTGTGGAACGGTGTCGATAACTGTGGGGCAAAGGCGTGGATAATTGTGGAACGGCGTCGATAACTGTGGAGCAAAGGCGTTGATAATTGTGGAACGGTGTCGATAACTGTGGGGCAAAGGCGTGGATAATTGTGGAACGGTGTCGATAACTGTGGACAAAGGCGTTGATAATTGTGGAACGGTGTCAATAACTGTGGAACGGTGTCACATGATCTGATACACTAAGTAATCAGGAATCAACTCACTTTTTTCCAGTGGAAGTTTGAGTAATTATTCATGCACAATTTATGTACTGAAAGTCTTTTCTACTTTTGCAATGGCCGAAAGATTGTTAAGGTGTCGATAATTGTTGCTGCTGCTCTAATAATTAAAAAACAATATTTATGTTTCGTACTACTATTAATAATAATAATAATAATAATAATAATAAATTATACAATAATGTAATAACACGTTTAATACTGTTACTAGTAATAATTAATAAATGATATAATAATGTAACATGCTTAATACTACTACTATTACTAATAGTAATGACAATGTAACATGTTTATTATATAATTTATTATTATTAATAGTAGTAGTAGCAATGTATTAACATATATGTTATAATAATAATAATAATAATAATAATAATAATAATAATTTGGTAAACTAGATGACAGCTAACCAGTTAACATTTCTGTGAACTGTGATTAGCCAAGATAGTTTGATTGGACTTTTAATTTAAAAGTAGAGGTTTAATTAATAATAATAATTTAAAAAAACAAACAGCTCGTCATTCATGTTTATAGCTGGCAGTAAGTGTAGACTTCACTCAGTAGGAAAACTCACCCTTACTTGAAGTGGCTCCACGTTTCCCTTTTTTGCTCCGCGGCATGCTGTCAGTTGATCCAACACAAGCTAATGCTGCTTTAGCTGCTCAACACACACACACTCTCTCTCTCTCTCTCACACACACACACACACACGGCGCTCAAACAAAGCGGCTGTCAGATCAGATAAAAACAGTTAACTTGACTGTCGGTACTTCACCACAGGATAGTCGAATACTCGCGAATCATCGAATACATTCACTAACTAACTCTGGTTAATTTCACAACTTGGTCGTGACTTCATCATCACCCACGTTTTCACGCCACTAATCTGTGTGAGTGAGTGAGTGAGTCAGTCAGTCAGTCAGTCATTCCCTGTCACACAAACGCCGGGTCTGATCTTTTCTTTAGCGTGTATTATCTGTGTTTGTCTCCCGGTAACCGATATCTTATGCCAGGCTGAGACGGTAAATATTTCCCGAAATGTTTTGGACGGAGTTTTGTGCACGTTGCCGCCGCAGCTTCCACCATCTTCTCCCCGGTAACAGCCCATAGACCCGCACGCGCCGCCTCTTCACAATACAAACGCGTGATGGCTATGGATTCTGGGTAATGTAGTGTTAATGCCGGTTCTTTAAACGTGCTAGAAATAAGCTTTCGAAGCTACAAGGCAATACGTTTCCCAGAATTCTCTGCGGCTGTCAGCTGTTTTGAAAAGTTTGGGTAATGACATAGCCTGCAAAGTACTTTGAAGGAAAAACTCCATTTGGGGAATAACAAGTGTCAGCTAAGCAAACAGAGAAGGCTAATTCCCACAAGGTTTGTAAATTATTTTTAGGAAAGAAGTTAAAAGACTTTATAAAACTATAAATTAATTACAGTACCAAAACTTTGTCCATCGCACACATCAGGGGCATACAGTGGTGCTTGAAAGTTTGTGAACCCTTTAGAATTTTCTGTATTTCTGCATAAATATGACCTAAAACATCATCAGATTTTCACACAAGTCCTAAAAGTAGATAAAGAGAACCCAGTTAAACAAATGAGACAAAAATATTACACTTGGCCATTTATTTATTGAGGAAAATGATCCAATATTACATATCTGTGAGTGGCAAAAGTATGTGAACCTCAAGGATTAGCAGTTCATTTGAAGGTGAAATTAGAGTCAGATGTTTTCAATCAATGGGATGACAATCAGGTGTGAGTGGGCACCCTGTTTTATTTAAAGAACAGGGATCTATCAAAGTCTGATCTTCACAACACATGTTTGTGGAAGTGTATCATGGCACAAACAAAGGAGATTTCTGAGGACCTCAGAAAAAGCGTTGTTGATGCTCATTAGGCTGCAAAAGGTTACAAAACCATCTCTAAAGAGTTTGGACTCCACCAATCCACAGTCAGACAGATTGTGTACAAATGGAGGAAATTCAAGACCATTGTTACCCTCCCCAGGAGTGGTCGACCAACAAAGATCACTCCAAGAGCAAGGCGTGTAATAGTCGGCGAGGTCACAAAGGACCCCAGGGTAACTTCTAAGCAACTGAAGGCCTCTCACACATTAACATTAGCCAATGTTCATGAGTCCACCATCAGGAGAACACTGAACAACAATGGTGTGCATGGCAGGGTTGCAAGGAGAAAGCCACTGCTCTCCAAAAAGAACATTGCTGCTCATCTGCAGTTTGCTAAAGATCACATGGGCAAGCCAGAAGGCTATTGGAAAAATGTTTTGCGGATGGATGAGACCAAAATAGAACTTTTTGGTTTAAATGAGAAGCGTTATGTTTGGAGAAAAAAACCACTGCATTCCAGCATAAGAACCTTATCCCATCTGTGAAACATGCTGGTGGTAGTATCATGGTTTGGGCCTGTTTTGCTGCATCTGGGTCAGGATGGCTTGCCATCATTGATGGAACAATGAATTCTGAATTATACCAGCAAATTCTAAAGGAAAATGTCAGGACATCTGTCCATGGACTGAATCCCAAGAGAAGGTGGGTCATGCAGCAAGACAATGACCCTAAGCACACAAGTCGTTCTACCAAAGAATGGTTAAAGAAGAATAAAGTTAATGTTTTTGAATGGCCAAGTCAAAGTCCTGACCTTAATCCAACCGAAATTTTGTGGAAGGACCTGAAGCAAGCAGTTCATGTGAGGAAACCCACCAACATCCCAGAGTTGAAGCTGTTCTGTATGGAGGAATGGGCTAAAATTCCTCCAAGCCGGTGTGCAGGACTGATCAACAGTTACTGGAAATGTTTAGTTGCAGTTATTGCTGCACAAAGGTTCACATACTTTTGCCACTCACAGATATGTAATATTGGATCATTTTCCTCAGTAAATAAATGACCAAGTATAATATTTTTGTCTCATTTGTTTAACTGGGTTCTCTTTATCTACTTTTAGGACTTGTGTGAAAATCTGATGATGTTTTGGGTCACATTTATGCAGAAATATAGAAAATTCTAAAGGGTTCACAAACTTTCAAGCACCACTGTAGCTGGGAAGGGGGGGCCCTGGGGGCCCGTGACCCCCCTTTGTCGGACCATACATTTTTTCAATAGCTGCATAAGAATATTAGAAACGTGCCAACTGTAATTTTTCTAACATTTTTTTTTTAAACAAGATTGTCACCTCAGAGGGCGGCATGGTGGTGTAGTGGTTAGCGCTGTCGCCTCAAAGCAAGAAGGTCCGAGTTCGAGCCCCCTGGCCGGCGAGGGCCTTTCTGTGCGGAGTTTGGATGTTCTCCCCGTGTCCGTGTGGGTTTCCTCCGGGTGCTCCGGTTTCCCCCACAGTCCAAAGACATGCAGGTTAGGTTAACTGGTGACTCTAAATTGACTGTAGGTGTGAATGTGAGTGTGAATGGTTGTCTGTGTCAGCCCTGTGATGACCTGGCGACTTGTCCAGGGTGTACTCTGCCTTTTGCCCGTAGTCAGCTGGGATAGGCTCCAGCTTGCCTGCGACCCTGTAGAACAGGATAAAGCGGCTAGAGATAATGAGATGAGATTGTCACCTCAGCCTCATTATGGTTTCGGTGGTGTAGTGGTTAACACGGTTGCCTCACAGCAAGAAGGTTCTGGGTTCAAACCCAGCGGCTGGCAAGGGCCTGTCTGTGTGGAGTTTGCATGTTGTCTGCATGGGTCTCCTCTGGGTGCTCCGGTTTCCCCCACAATCCAAAGACATGCAGGTTAGGTTAATATGGGACGGCCTTGAATGAGGTACCCAACTCCCAACTGCTCCCCGGGTGCTGTTAGCATGGCTGCCTACTGCTCTGGGTATGTGTGTGTGCTCATTGCTCACGTGTGTGTGTTCACTGCTTCAGATGGGTTAAATGCAGAGAGGAAATTTCACAAGTGTGTGATGAATAAAGTTGTGCTTTCTTTCTTTTCTATAACCTTGTATGGACTTCCTGTGGTTCGGGCGTGAAAACCCAGTTTGTCAGAGTGTGTGCAGGAGAGGCGGATGTAAGTGCAGATATGTTAAATAATACACAGTGCGATATGAGCATAAAGTGCGTGAAACGCACACAACAGGCAAACAGTCCGAAATAGTAGGCAAAGTCGTAATCGAGGAAACAGGCAGGAGGTCAATCGAGGCACGAACAGAATATCAGAGGCAAAACTATACAAGATCAAAGGACGAGAAACAGGAGTCGAAAAACCAGGAGGTCAACAAGGGCAGGGAGAAGAAACAAGGCTCTGTAAGGCACACTAGATGCGGCGTAATACTTCGCATCATCCTTGCATGGGCGCAGTCCTTAAATAGTCCAAACATAGTTCATTGATTAAAGACAGGTGTTCTTTGTTAAAGGGCATATCCTGGACCAATTTAGTGTTTTTTTAATATGAAAGTATGTCCCTTTACACAATCATCCAGAAGGGTAATTTTGCACAAGGCCATCTGTCTACAGCAGAAAAAAATAAAATAAAATGTGTCTAGAAAAATCCCAAGGGAGTCTGGAGCCATATTGATCCAGATTCGTGACGTCACGTGCGGATCCACCAGCAGACAGAGAGACCCTGCATGGGTTCAGTGCACAGTCTGTGTAGACCAAGTTTAGCAGCTAGCGATTTTGCATTGAAATATGGAATTGTCGCCTGAGCACAATGTTACTTGACCTTTGGATGAAGAATATAATGAGATGTCAGAATTGGGGCTTCATCTGTTTGGATTTGATGATGATTCAAGTATTCAATAGTAATTCAAAATTACTATTATGTTTTTATATATTTCTTCATTTATAAGAGTACTGGAAAAGGAAAAAGATTTCATAAGCTACACACATGGAATCGGCTAAGCAGAGTCGTATATACATTTAATGTGTTTGACAGGTCCCAAGATGGGCGGCACAGTGGTGTAGTGGTTAGCGCTGTCACCTCACAGCAAGAAGGTCCGGGTTCGAGCCCTGTGGCCAGCGAGGGCCTATCTGTGCAGAGTTTGCATGTTCTCCCCGTGTCCGCATGGGTTTCCTCCGGGTGCTCCGGTTTCCCCCACAGTCCAAAGACATGCAGGTTAGGTTAACTGGTGACCCTAAATTGACCGTAGGTGTGAATGTGAGTGTGAATGGTTGTCTGTGTCTATGTGTCAGCCCTGTGATGACCTGGCGACTTGTCCAGGGTGTACGCCGCCTTTTGCCCATAGTCAGCTGGGATAGGCTCCAGCTTGCCTGCGACCCTGTAGAACAGGATAGAGCGGCTAGAGATAATGAGATGAGAAATAACATTATCCGTGTACCACACAAACACAGGAACACCTAATTTAGAGTATAGTCTCTCTTATTTCTTAACCTGGCAACAGTCAACTTGTGAATTGCCGATTTTCTTGGTCTTTTTCTCGGCTTTGCTTGGTCCTTGGCTTCGAGGGCCTCAGTGGATGCGGCACTTCACCTTCTGTCAGGAGAGACGAACACGGCTGGCTCCTTTGGTGACACTGACACAGATGGAGATGGTGTTGCTTTGGGCATTCTAACAGATGGAACTGTGTCTTTTTTCAGATCAAGTTGCTTCTTGAAGCCCATTTCCCACTGCAAATTGTTCTCAAAGTCGTCGGGCTTTATGAAGTGAGCCCCGCATATGATGCTGTGGTCTGTTGCATGTTACCAGTTTTTCTGGGTGCCTCACACGAAGCGCTCCCATTTCTCTCTCATTGTCCGGTCTTTTGGAAAACAATGAGTACTAATCCCATCAAGATTGGTGTTGCTACACCCTCCTATGATACATCTGTTAACCATTTTAATAATTACGTGATAACGTTGAAGAAATTTGCAGAAAACCACCAGGTTGTTTTCTCATAAACAAACCAGTGCTGACGTAGGATTCAGAAGGAGGCGTCCCACACGTGATGTCATGAAAATCAATGTTTGCCGGGAAATCCAAATGCCACGTTTTTTCAGAGGCGGACCAATTCGCCTCAAATGGCTTGATTTCAACTGAATTTTTCTGGTATTGCGCAAGGTAAAAAAATTGCACAAAATGCAAAATGTGACCAGATATTTGACCAAAGTTTAATATAAAATAGGAGAATTACATTGATCTTGCTCCTAAATATACCCAAGATGTGCCCTTTAACGGCGCGTGTGCCGGAGCTCGTTAGGTGCGCACGCAGCCTAAGGCGCACCTTCAGGTGCGCAAGCCAAGGCGCGCAGGACTGACACAGTTCTGCACAAGTGCAACACGATCGCACTAGAAAGCATGGTCAAGCTGCCAGTGTAGCTGCAGTCTTTTTAGTTGCGAATTACGATTATTTCCTTGTGTTAATAATTCGCCATGTCAAAACAAGCAAAACTTTCCTCCTTCTTTCGACGTGAAGAGAGGTAAGCAATTTATTATATATTTTTTCCATTAAAGTTGCATTTTGTGTCTTCGAAGCTAAGTTTTAGTGCCGTTTCTTGAACGCAACATCAAGAAAATGTGGAAGAAACAGCAATAATGGAAGAGCCGGTTTCTAAGCTACCTAAAACTAGCAATGATAATTATTTTTTGTTATATAATGTACTCAGGCTGCCAGTCAGTGTGTGACCCCCCTTTGAAAAATCCTAGCTACGCCCCTGCACATTAGCACAAGAGGTAGTTTCCTGTCACTGTAATATAATGTAATTGCGAGAAGGTCGAAGCCACTATAAGGATATTTAAAGAATAAAATAACATTAAATTATAAGCATTTTATATGGTACGTTTATACACGGGCGGCACGGTGGTGTAGTGGTTAGCGCTGTCGCCTCACAGCAAGAAGGTCTGGGTTCGAGCCCCGTGGCCGGCGAGGGCCTTTCTGTGCGGAGTTTGCATGTTCTCCCCGTGTCCGCGTGGGTTTCCTCCGGGTGCTCCGGTTTCCCCCACAGTCCAAAGACATGCAGGTTAGGTTAACTGGTGACTCTAAATTGACCGTAGGTGTGAGTGTGAATGGTTGTCTGTGTCTATGTGTCAGCCCTGTGATGACCTGGCGACTTGTCCAGGGTGTACCCCGCCTTTCGCCCGTAGTCAGCTGGGATAGGCTCCAGCTTGCCTGCGACCCTGTAGAAGGATAAAGCGGCTAGAGATAATGAGATGAAATGAGACGTTTATACACAAGCTCATTTCATGCAATCCGTTGACAAGTTATTTCTCCAGGTTTTGTTTCTACCAGTCAGATGATAAGTTGTACTCCCCCTACAGGCTAAAAATAATAATAATAATGTTTAATTGTCGGCCTACATTCCCGCTAAACCGGATGAAGTGGGAGAACAGGTTTAATATGTAATATTTAATAAAACAAACCCCCACCACCACTATCATACACACATATATCTTTGTTCTTCATTTAGTAGCATTCTTTCTGAATATCATCCAATTCAGGTTACAGATGGTCCACCAGGTCAACTCGGACACTTTGTTGAGGAACTTCACATACTGCTGTCTTCCATCCCAAAAGCTTTGAACTGAAGCAGTTTCATTCATTCACCTTCAGTATTTTCTTTACCTGGTTTGGTTTGTGGTGAGGGCGGCACGGTGGTGTAATGGTTAGCACTGTCGCCTCACAGCAAGAAGGTCCTGGGTTCGAGCCCAGTGGCCGGCGAAGGCCTTTCTGTGTGGAGTTTGCATGTTCTCCCCGTGTCTGCGTGGGTTTCCTCTGGGTGCTCCAGTTTCCCCTATAGTCCAAAGACATGCAGGTTAGGTTAATTGGTGGCTCTAAATTGACCATAGGTGTGAATGTGGGTGTGAATGGTTGTCTTTGTGTCAGCCCTGCGATAACCTGGTGACTTGTCCAGGGTGTACCCCGCCTCTCACCCATAGTCAGCTGGGATAGGCTCCAGCTTGCCTGCAACCCTGTAGAACAGGATAAGCAGCTAGAAATGATGGATGGTTGGTTTGTGGTGGGAATGTACCCTGGACAGGATGCCAGAGTGTGCCACGTATGCATGCACATTCTCACCTAGAGGCAGTTTAGCTTCGACAATCCACCTGGCATATTTTGGCAGAAGGAAACTGGAGAACACGGAGAAAATCGACATGAGACCATGAAACTCCACACAGACAGTAGTCCAAGCTCAGGATTGAACTAGGGGACTGTATTCATTATTGATCTTTAAGCATTGCTTTTACAACATCTTACAATCTGCTATTTTTGCACAGGCTCTTTTTTTTAAAAAACAAATTTATACTGCTAGTCCTGTGCAAAAGTCTTAGGCACATGTACAGAAATGCTGTAGACCAAAAATGGCTGAAGAATAATGAAATTAAATGTTTCAACATTGAAAAAAAAATGCTATCACCCACGCTTCAGGCTGCCAGAGATTTTGCCCCCCCCCCCAAAAAAAAAAAAAAATTAGTGAGCAGACAATAGTAAACTGTTCTTCTTGTCACGCACTCTCATACAGACTCCTCCAACGCAACACTGCATTTATGATCCTGCACCACCTGTCCCCTGAACTCATAACTTCCTATCTCTTGAATGAGACTCTAATCTCACAATTGGGCTCCTTTGTCCCATTTCTACAAAAAATACAGACATGTACTATCTTGAATCAAACTTCTTTCTTGCTCTTATATGTTGTAGGCCCTGCTGGATCTGAAAGAACTTTCCTGGCACCAGAGCAGCCAATTAACTAAAAGACTGCTTCACAAACTGTCATGGACAACCTGAAATTCACAAGAAATGTCAGCAAATCCTTCTTTGTTTGGATCTACAGGTTTTAACATGGTTTGAACCATCAGAATTCTGCTTGTCAAGTCTGCTATCTCTTCCAACATTTAAATTCCACAGCCACAATTGAATCTAACCGTCTTAGTGAGCGATTTGTTACGAAATACATTTTTCACATTAGCAATGGAGTATTTAAACCATGACGCAAGTTAGATCCTTCAGTTAATTATACAAATGCTGAGTTTGTCCATCATCTGAAAGTTGTAATGTTTAGATTATAGGAGGTTTTAAATTGTCAAAAAATGATTGAAAAGTCAGTTTATGTAAACACCACAAACACAATCACCATGTCAGTTTATTAATAATATTAAAAAACACAAAATAACTTTTTCTCTTGGTCTTAAATCTAAAAATATAAGACGTACTCTTAGCTGTTTAAGAGTTGAATAAGAATTATTATAAATTAAAAAAAAAAGTGTTAAAAAAACAGCACAATTTTCCATTGAAATTTTGGTCTCCTTGTTTGGATTCACAGTTTAGAATAACAAAATAAAAGAAAAAAAGATGGGAAAAAGTTCAAAACGTACCAAATTCAACACAGTGCAAACCAAAACTAATATTTTGAAGTACAAACTTGACAGTAGCAAGAGAGACTTGACATTGTTAAAATTATAATTACTGTGTTATAGTGCAGGCATGTGTTACAATAACACAAATAAAGGGACATAGCTAAAGCAGAGTACATGTATTCATATTCTTGTTAGTAAGCTTAGTAGCCTACATGTTGGTCAGTATTATTCAGCAAACAATAAGCCGAGAGGGACCTCTAGATAACAAATGACTACAGTATGAAAACAATTATTACATACAGTATAAAAGCATGCAAGTGTGTTTGTTTTGGAATATAAAACATGACATACTCCAGACTTCCACCTATTGATGCAATTCAGCAATAATGTATTTGAATTTAAAAACAAAAATACAGGAAAAAAAAAAAAAAAAAAAAGTGTATTTCACTCTCCATTAGTAAATTAATTTCACTCTATAACCTTGCGGCAGTCAAACTAACTGCTATAAATGGTCAGAAATGTTTCCCTGACGTAATAAATGATTTGATCAGTCCATGGTTACTTTACTATCCAGTATAATAGTTTGTCGGGACAAATGGCATCTTGCTGATCACTGCCGGTACCATCTTCTTCCTCACCTCTACCTGAACAGGTGTTCCTATTTTACTGAAGCTTGTGTCCACATAACCCATGGCAACATTTTGCTTTAGGCAGGGAGAAGGGCATCCACTGGTGACCTCACCTTTATTATTAAAAAAAGGGGGGGGGGGGGGGGGGGGGGGGGCGGAAATGAAATGATAAATTATTGAAGACAAAAAAGTGTAGAGATAAATATTTGAAAAGAATGAATAACTCCTCAAACTGTAGCTTGACTAAGTGAATGTATCTGAAGTGAATACATGCCTGAATTAATACATGGTTATGTTCATTAAAGATTTTAAAGCGTAGTGGCAAGAAATTAGCAATAATAATTCATACAGGAGTGTCGTAAATGACTTGTTTTAGCACCAGCTGTGTCAGAGTTCCCTAATTAGTTTTTAAATTATATGTCAAGCATTCTAAGCCAAGGGCTAAAATGTCCAGAGTTAAACACTCACACACCTACCAACACTGAAAAATTAGCATCCTGGCACGCGCACGCCTTTTTATATCTGACTCAGACCAGAAACATTGTTATTTACTGTTCCTCTACTAGCAAAAAACAATTACAGCAAGTAGCACACAGCAGGAAAGGACCGAGTATCCTTTATCGCGCAGGCCATAATACTCTTGGTTTAGGACAGTTAATGACTATCGGTTATTTACTGGTAATAATAGGTGGAGATGACAGGCAGCTTTAGTTTGCAAGTCGAGGACGACAGAAAGCACGCACGTCTTCTGATATCTGTGTGCATGTTACAGCGTAGGTCGGGGATCAAGTGTATGGTGTGTGATGAGGTCAAAATAAAGTAGAGCAGCAACAGGCACCATTTCAAAATTTTGCACACTCTATTAAACGCTTTAGGACCGATGTCTTAGTGCCAATGGGTTGGCGTAGGCAAGACGTTTGGCTCTTGCAGGCCGGACCTGGCTCGCAGGCCGCCATTTGGGGTTTGGGTAGCTATGTTCTTATGTCAGTTGACAAATACTGATTAGTCTTCTTCCTGTAGTTAAAAGCCTATTAACAGCAACTACAATAACTGAAAGAGACGTCATAGTTCCATAAATAAATAAATGGCGACCATAATTATTGCGTGTTCATATTACCTATAATTTTGCCATCAGGGTTGAGGATAGGGGCGTGTTGTCGTACTGGTGGGCCACTGGACACAAGTCCCACTCTTTTCCTCTGAGTCTTCGCTTTGATCTGTGGAATGATGACATCAGCTCCAGGGAAATCCCTCGCCTGCCGACGGCGCTTACCTACAATCATATACAGCATAATGTTAAGTTCATGTCACTTTAAACCATTAAAGAAATGATCTCTGTGAAACAATTAATCCTTTATTATGTTTTTCATGCTAAAGGGAAGAAAAAAAAAAAAAAAAAAAAAAAAAAGCCTGGCCAAGACACACCACACACACACACACACACACACACACACACACACACTCCCCTCACGTGTGATGAAAACACTCCTCAGCATGTATGCAAACCCAACCTGACCCTGAGTACCTTGTTTACATTTACAAACATCACACTTACAACATTAAACTTTAACCAGCATATTTATAAATGTAACGCACATAAAGTAGACAGATCCAGAGTGTACAGATATTCGCACAGTTACTCATTCCATTCAGTATGCACTATGAAGACACACCTATAGTCCATACGAGACTCGCTTCCACAGGTGTCGTAGTCTCATCGATGTCGTTGCCGTAGAGACAGAGCCCTGCTTCCAGTCTAAGGCTGTCACGTGCACCAAGGCCAGCCAGTTTCACCTCACTATTGACCAGTAGTTTCTCCATCAACTCTACCACACTCCCACTTGGAACTGATATCTGACAGACGCATTTGTAAACAACGTAAAATGTGTATATCGGAAGATACAGTATATACAAATATATATTACTTTCCATCTAATATGGCTGCATACACAATGTTCGATTTCTGAATATGACAATACACTGGTGACATACTCTACGTAATGGCCATATGCACTTTTCAAATCCTATGAGATTCAATACCATACCTCCCCCAAAATCAAGTAACCTCATTACTGCAGCTTCTATTCTTATGTTTGCATAACACACCTCAACACCATCCTCCCCAGTGTATCCACAGCGAGTGACCCTACAACCCTGGATGCCAAACACTGGGGTCAAAACACTGGTCATAAAGGTCAGCTTGCTGAGATCATCACACACACCCTCTTGCAGCACCCGTGCTGTTGATGGACCTACAAACACAAACGCAAGCAGAGAAATACAATAAAATATGCACATAAATGCTTGCTTGTGTGATTATCTGTACACACAGCTGTATGTGTGATACTCATGCGCAAAACTATGCACTGTATTCAGTTTGTGTATACCACTCAGTCTCACCCTGTATAGCTATCAAGCTCTCTTCCAAATACTCCAAATCGACAGCATGACCTGCAGCTTTAAACTCTTGCAGTTTGGCCTACAAAAACAGCAGCAAAAAGGAAAGAGGTAAAAGAACCAGCAAAGCTAACCACAATCCCTTCAGGATTAGTGCTGGTATATCAGGCACAGCAGCATTTCTGTTTTTGTTTTTTTTTTAAAGGCAGATAAAGTAAAGTAGTGTCCATTAAGTGTACACAGCACTGCTACTGGCCCCGGACACAATCATTTCAGGGAATTTACAAACAAATATTTTTAATGTTTTGACCACGTTAAGAGTTTCAGTCCGTTTCCTGGCCACAGTGAAACATGAAAATGACAGAACCAGGGCAGGAATTTCATGAGGGCCATGGCCCTCGTGCCCTCTCAATTTGGCCTTGTGCCCTTGGAAAAAAATATCTGCCGTAAGGCCACAGTGGCCTTGATGCCCTGCGGTTTTGCAGTTTTGTAGTCTGCCTCGTGACTGCCAATAGGCTTTAACATCACCTGCGTCTATTGAGAAAAAGAAAAACAAAAAACGTCTTTTGATGACATTCTGGATTCTTATTGGACAACTCATCAGTGGTGGATCGGACTCGAGCCTGGCATGAACCGCTCTGACGTGCTATAATGACACCAATCTATCACCAGCCAACCTGGAGACTTAATCAAACGCATCCCCCGCCCACTTGTGTTTGTGTCTGAGACGTTGAATTTTCACAGAAGGAGGGAAGAAGTTGACTGAGGTAAGACTGTGTGATAAATTAACGAACAAATAAGATAGGAATTTCAACATATAGGGCTTAAGTTTGTTACCGTTAAATAAGCACTGCTTGTACAGTAACGTTATGTCATTACAACGTTGACCCACTTTTAACGTGCAGAGTACTGACTGTAGCCGGTAACAAATGCTAATTAGCTTGCTGTCAAGTTTTTCCTTTGTCGAGCTTTAAGTGTAAGGTCATGGATGTTACTACTGCTTGTTCCTGCCGTAATATGATATGTGATATGTACTGTTGTCTGTTCATAGCCACTTTTTTAATCTATGCAGTTAGCATTGTTTTGTTACTAGTATTGTAGGTTTCTTTTTGCTGTTTAACCGAAGTGTAACCGCTGCCATCTTGACGAGATCACCATCGCAAGAGATTTTCTCTCATTGTTTTTGGCGTCATTACAACATTAACATTTACTTTTATTCATTTTCATATACATTCTAGTATATGTTCCATTTACAGTCAAACATTTTGATGTACTCCAGGCTCAATTTTGATTAATCAAAAATCTGCATAGTAGTCCAGTCTGAAAATGCTCTTGCACATTGTGTCAATTGAACAAAAATTATGGGAGGATATAGGTTTAATAAGTTTTACAATTTTTGAAGTGAGTGATGGATTGATAAGTTTAGATGTGTTCAATATTTTCTTATCTTTGGACAGTGTAGGAGATGTTTCTTTACCTGCTTGATAGTTTCGACTGAGACTCCAATCTTCCTCAGAAGAGTCATTAGTCCTTAAATTAAATTCATTATAGCCAGGTGTGTTTATCTGCTGGAGAAGGTGTTCGCTTGCCATCCTTCCACTTGTAAGTGGTGAGTGACTTGCGCATGCCCGATATGCACTGGGATCATGTGACGTGACGTCTAATTAGTCATGTGATTAGCATATCCGTGTATTGGCGTTGCTGTGTGCACGCGAATCGTGTATTGGCGTTGCTGTGTGCACACGAATCGTTTTAAAAACGTTAATCTGATGATCCGCTGATACGGTCTAATGTAAACACCACCTTAGAGTCACCAGTTAACCTAACCTGCATGTCTTTGGACTGTGGGGGAAACCGGAGCACCCGGAGGAAACCCACATGGAGAATATGCAAACTCCACACAGAAAGGCCCTCGCTGGCCATGGGGCTCAAACCCGGACCTTCTTGCTGTGAGGTGACAGCACTAACCACTACACCACCGTGCCGCCCCCATGTCATTTACTATACTAGAAAAAATAAAATAAGTCAACCATGAAATTAAAACCCGAACACAGAAATCAGCATCACAATGTTTCTGCCATTTTGGAATTGTCGCGATCACATGACGTCAGTGTTTTTGAAACGAGTACGTTTTCTTATCATGTCCACACAACAGTGAGAAAAGGTGCTCCCAGATGCCTCGACTATAAAATGAAGATTCAAAAAGGAGTGTCCACTGGAAATAAGCAAAATAAATAAGATATTTAAAAAAAAAAAAAAAAAAAGTATCCACATTAGTGCAGACTAAGGCGTCTGACCAAAGTTTTTTTTTTTTTAAAAACACATCACCCCAAAACAAATGATCATTAGAAAATGGCAAGTCTTTAATTTCAAGTGTATGGTTAAATATGCCTTTTTTGGCAACAGAAATTTTTACCCCTAAAGTCAGGAAACCCTTAAAAAACATTCAAACCGAATCCAGCTGGTATGAAGGTAAAAGTTGAGATCAGCTCAAGTCTAGAGGAGATTTTACCCAACAGTGTCCCTCCTAACTCTTGTCTCTCTCAAAGACTTACCTCCATACGAGCAGAGTCTTTGTCTGCACAGCCAGCATTGGACACCACATACAGATAACCCTGATCTGTCTTCGTCACTATCAGGTCATCTATGATGCCCCCTTTATCAGTGGTGAAGAGAGACAGGGTGCCCTAGAAACACACATCAGACACTAATGTTTGCCTAAGTATAAACTGCCTGAAGCAAATCTACTGTTTATTCTTATTTGCATAAACTTAACTGACAGGCCATGTTATGTGCTTTCGTCTACCATTTCTTTGCATTTCACCATAATGACACACACAAATTCTGCTTTGGAGAGCACTTCACTTGAGATTCATGCACGCACAACCACAAATCAAGAAATAATTATTTAACCAAATTAAAGGGTAAGTGTGTGCACTTGTGTGATCACCTGGTTGTCCTTCAGCTCTGCAATATCACCAACAATCAAGGACTCCATGAACTTTATTCGGTCTTTCCCATGGACTTTGGTCTAGAGGCAATAAGACACAAGCAGGCTTATAGAATGCCTAAGGACAATTATGATGAAAGGAAATGCAGAGAGTTAGTTTAGTTTGCATGCTGAGTAACATTTGTATGGCTGACATACACTCAGGCCTGGTCCACCCGAACGTAGTGAAACGTGAAAATGCATCTTTTTAGGTCAGCTCTCTAAAGTGGATAAATCTGAAAACACGTTCACATTGCATTGTGGAGAAATAATACATGAAACAAGCTGATGGCACACAATTATATGAGATTTACACTCCGTGTCACAGTTGAACAGATGTTGGGTGTAGCCAAAAACACCAACCTTAAAAAAACAAAAAAACCCGCGAAAGATCATACATGCCTGCCGAATGCCAATTTATATTATTCTATTGTCATTGTGCATACTGTGGCTAAAAATGTGGCCAAAACATGAAAAAAGCATTTTCAGATTTCCTTGTGGACTCAGTATGGACTCAATCTCCACAGACCTGTAACATGTGGCTGACATCGAAGATGGAGCAGTGTTGGCGTGTGTGGAGGTGCGAGTTGATGTGGCTTTCTGTGTACTGCACAGGCATGCTCCATCCTGCAAACTCCACCATTTTACCCCCATGAGCTCTGTGAAATTCATAGAGAGGGGTTCGCTTCAGACCTGCCTGGATGGACAAAGACAAAGACAGTGACAGGACAGCCATTTTCTCACAGCACATTCCTTGTACATGTATGATGCTTATTTTTAAAAAACGATATTTAGATAAATACAGAGGAATGGCAAAATCTGACGTACTGAAAGTGTGTTGCGTATATGTGTATACATCTTTCTATAATATCTGTTGCTCTGGAGTTTATACCCATTCTATTGTTATTTTTGAACAATTATACAATGGACTAAGGTCTTTACGTCTACTCTACAAGAGTGTAGTGAACATTGTTAGTTTTTTTCTTTTTTATCAGACATCTAATTTTTTAGGTTTGTTTACCTGACATGTTAATAATAAAACTTACATCGGGGAGACAGGAAGGAGTTTCAACACAAGAAAAAATGAACATAAGAAAGAGTGCGAAAAGGAGACAGCTACAAGACAAACCCGAACAATAAAAGAAAAGGCACAACAGGAAAATTATAAGTCAGCTATAACAGATCATTGTAAAAGGGAAAATCATGTTATGGACTGGGGGAATGCCAGAGTCATCCGCACAGAAGATAATAAACATCAGCGCTGGATCAGGGAGGCCATAGAGATCCGTAAGCGAAGCCCGAGGACCATCAACCGAGATGAGGGAGCATACATGCTCTCCCATACCTGGAGTGCCATCTTGCAGGGGACGAACTGACAGTAGAAGGCGTGACCAACCTGTCAATCCAGACAGGAAGGCCACGCCTTTGGAAACATCAGCTGATAAAAGATGCGTCACCAATAACATCCGGTGACACTCTGAGGAAGACGACAGTCGTACGTCGAAACATGTCAGGTAAACAAACCTAAAAAATTAGATGTCTGATAAAAAAGAAAAAAAACTAACAATATTCAATATAAGACATAATGAACGTAATCGAAAGATTAAGAATAAGTTATGGAAATGAAAGCATCAAGGAGTTTCGCCGCCTTGAAAGTTTGACACGGAAACGGGCACGCTACAGGAATCACCTGAGGTTCAATCTGCGCTGCCGGGATGAGGAAGTCGTACCAGCCAGCCTGAACATCAAGAACCCGATTCCAACCAGAAATGCGGAAAAGGTGATCAGGAAAGTGCGGATGACTCTGGTAAAAGAACGGATACGGTGCACAACTGACAAACTCAAGAATATCAATAGAGAACTACATAGGGAGACGGAAACTTTCAAACGCCGGTTTCCCCAAAACAAGGAAATGGAAATAGCAATACACGGACATTTGGTAGACATACACGAGCAGGAATTCACAGAGACAAAAACCCGACAAATCCGAAAACTGGACAGACTCATTGCACAGAAAAAGAAGGCAGAACCGGAGCACGCACACATCAACGAAAAATGGATTCACAACATATCAAGGTACAAACTCTCACAAGCAGAACGCAGTATATTAGCAAAAGGACTCAACTACGCTGTCACACCGAACAACATACCACACGACGAATTCATTCTGGCAACTGAATTAGCATGTGAGAAAATACAGGATCAGGGACAAAAAGCAGCACTAAGAAACGCAATAGCTGGTATATTGAAAACGGCCAAACCACCACCCAGTAACATCACCAAACAGGAAGCCAAAGCCATGAAAACGTTAGCAAAAAATAAAGACATCACAATCCTCCCAGCAGATAAAGGCAGAACAGTAGTTATCATGGACACCGAAGAATATGAATACAAAATGAGGGAATTACTCAGTGACAATGCCTTCGAGATATTAAGAAAAGACCCAACAGAAGACAAGAAAAAGAAACTAAAAGCATTACTCAAACCACTACTCGATGAAAATAAAATAGATAAACAGGCATATAATCATTTAGTACCCACAGCCAATGTCATCCCCAGGATTTACGGCACACCAAAAATACACAAACCAGGAACACCATTACGCCCCATAGTAGATAGCATTGGTTCAGTTACATACAACTTATCAAAAGCACTCACCGAAATAATTAAACCATTACTAGGACTCGCAGACCAACACTGCAAAAACTCAAAACAACTGGCAGAAGAACTAAAAAACATAAAAATGCAACAAGACGAAGTTTTCATTTCACATGTCATATCTCTTTTCACCAGAACACCCACGGGAGCCACCATACAGATAGTACAAGACAAATTAAAAACAGATAGGACGCTCAAGAAACGCACAAACCTCACCGTACAAGACATTCAGCTCCTTCAATTCATCGCCACATCCACATACTTTCAGTTCAGGAATACAATCTACAGACAAAAGGAAGGTTTTGCCATGGGAGACCCACTATCAGCCATCATGTGCGGCTTTTTCATGGAAGACCTGGAACAGAAAGCACTCACTACAATACCAGTGGAATACAGGCCAACACTCTGGAAACGGTATGTGGACGACATATTGGAAAAAGTAAAGAGGGGACACACTCAACAACTCACCGACCATCTCAATACTATAGACAATACCGGCAATATAAAATTTACACATGAAGAGGAAACGGAGCAGTCAATAGCATTTTTGGACTTAAAAATACATCACACAGAAGAGGGGGATATCAAAATAAAAGTACACAGGAAACCCACACACACCGACCAATATTTAAACTGGACTTCCGAACATCCCATAATGCACAAAATATCAGTAGTTAGAACATTGCATGAACGCGCAGCAATAATTACAGATGCACAGGACAAAGAACAGGAAGAACAACATATACAACACGCACTGAAGGCATGTCAATATCCACAATGGGCAATATCCAAAGGGGAGGAACAGGTCAAAAACAATAAAACACAGAAGAAAGAGAAAAAACAAACCAACAAACAAGAACACAGGGGAGTAGTGACATTACCATACATCAGAGGAATAACGGAACGCATTCAAAGAGCAATGAGGAAATACAACATTAACACACCTGTCAAACCACACACAACACTCCGTCAGATCCTGGTTCATCCCAAAGACAGAATACATCCGGACAACAGATGCAACACCATATATGAGATTCCATGCCAATTATGCAATAAAACTTACATCGGGGAGACAGGAAGGAGTTTCAACACAAGAAAAAACGAACATAAGAAAGAGTGCGAAAAGGAGACAGCTACAAGACAAACCTGAACAATAAAAGAAAAGGCACAACAGGAAAATTATAAGTCAGCCATAACAGATCATTGTAAAAGGGAAAAATCATGTTATGGACTGGGGGAATGCCAGAGTCATCCGCACAGAAGATAATAAACATCAGCGCTGGATCAGGGAGGCCATAGAGATCCGTAAGCGAAGCCCGAGGACCATCAACCGAGCTGAGGGAGCATACATGCTCTCCCATACCTGGAGTGCCATCTTGCAGGGGACGAACTGACAGTAGAAGGCGTGACCGACCCGTCAATCCAGACAGGAAGGCCACGCCTTCGGAAACATCAGCTGATAAAAGATGCGTCACCAATAACATCCGGTGACACTCTGAGGAAGACGACAGTCGTACGTCGAAACATGTCAGGTAAACAAACCTAAAAAATTAGATGTCTGATAAAAAAGAAAAAAACTAACAAGACATAATGAACGTAATCGAAAGATGTAGTGAACATGCAAGGAGTACACGTAAAGAAAGTTGGTGAATTCAAGTATCTGGGGTCAACTGTGCAGGAAAATGGGGGCTGCGATAGTGAGGTGAGAAACAGAGTGCAGGCAGGGTGGAGCAGTTGGAGAAGGATTTCAGGAGTCACTTGTGATAGGAAAGTCCCAGTGAAAGGTAAGATGTATAAGATGGTAGTGAGACCAGCTGTGATGTATGGATTGGAGACCGTATCCTTAACGAAGAGGCAGGAGGCAAAGTTGGAGGTGGCGGAGTTGAGGATGTTAAGGTTTGCGATGGGAGGTTGGACAGGATAAGGAACGAGCACATCAGAGGGACAGCACATGTGGAGAGCTTGGGAATTAAGCTAAGAGAGATGAGACTGAGATGGTATGGGCACATCCTGAGAAGAGATGCAGAGCACGTTGGAAGGAGAATGTTGAGGATGGAGCTGCCAGGCACACGAAAACGAGGAAGGCCAAAGAGGAGATACATGGATGTGGTGAGAGAGGACATGAAAGTGGCAGGTGTGGTAGAGAAGGATGCGGAAGACAGGGAATGGAGACGAAAGATCTGCTGTGGCGACCCCTAATTGGGAGCAGCCAGAAGAAGAAAAATACAATGAACTAAGGTAATACAAAAGGAACATTTTTCCTGAACCATTTTATTGGCTGTATTCCACTTAATGTTTATGGAGAAATAAGTAATTCATTAAGTGGTATCATCACTAACGCCACCCACACACACACACACAGAGTTGTAACACAAAATGTGTACTCTCGGAACTGAAAACTGACCTTTGATCCCTGAAACTGATTTATCAGCCCGTTTACAGATACCTCAATCTCAGAAGCCCTTTGAAACCCTGTACAGAACATGCTGAATGCAACATATACAGGCAGGGTGAGCACAGAGACTTTTTAACTCTAAATACACAATGCAAACTGAGTGACTGACACATGCAGTGCAGATTAATCATGTTTTACTGTCTGTTGATCTTGTGTCCAATGACCCGTATACAAAAGGGTTGATGTATAAAGGATATGACACGGTTGCGTGAAGATATGAAGTTTATCTTCGCGTGGTGAACATATTCACGAGTGAGTGAAGCGAATGAGTGAAAATATTTTCAACACGAGAGGATAAACTTCATATCTTCACGCAACCGTGTAATGTTCTTTATATTATTTGGACACATCCACACAAAAAAAAAGCAAGTTCATCTCATCTCTAGCCGCTTTATCCTGTTCTACAGGGTCGCAGGCAAGCTAGAGCCTATCCCAGTTGACTACAGGCAAGAGGCGGGGTACACCCTGGACAAGTCGCCAGGTCATCACAGGGCTGACACAGACAACCATTCACACTCAGTCAATTTAGAGTCACCAGTTAACCTAACCTGCATGTCTTTGGACTGCGGGGGAAACCGGAGCACCCGGAGGAAACCCACGCGGACACGGGGAGAACATGCAACCTCCGCACAGAAAGGTCCTCGCCGGCCACGAGGCTCGAACCCGGACCTTCTTGCTGTGAAGAGACAGCGCTAACTACTACACCACCATGCCGCCCTAAAAAGCAAGTTAATCAAAAGAATTTTAAATTTGAACCGGTTTGCCAATTTGACAACGCATGTCTAGTCAGCAGGAAAACACTGGGAGTAATGTCATCGGAGTGAAATATCGTGAATTATTATACATACATGCCACATTTTCAATGGAATAAAAACGTGTTCTATTCCCTTCTAGTGGGTTTCATTCGTTTAGTTTGATAGCATGCAATATTGTCAGCACATCACTTATCCTGTGTGTATTACGTCACTCTACCCAGTGGAGAAGGAGTGTTGAATATGGTTTACGATATTGCATGGTTGTCAAGACATGTCAAGTCTGAGATGTAAAACTTCCACTCTAGTGAGAGATTGTGACAATTTGTAAACAAACATGGCTGTCAGGTTTGCTTCATTAAATACAGAAGATGATTTTGAGAGAATTTTGAAAGAGAAAGATGCACTGAACACACGAAAGGAAAGTATAATAATGGCTTTTACTCATGGTACATCAGATACATTCCATTCAGCTTGCATGATTTTGAACTCGTCTTCGACTTGTTCAGTATCATGCTAGCTGAATGGAATATATCTGATATACCACTCAAAGCCAGCCAATATTATTTAAATATTTAACTCAGATCCACAATGTATTTGGTCTGAAAAATGAGTTTTTCAACACGAGAAGACTGATTGATTGCTTTATTCTGAACAGCAAAGAAGATATAAAAACAAACAAACAAATAAATAAAATTAAAATATGCAATCATCAAAATATTGTCAAACAGAATAGCATAGCCACAAGGCAATAATGTTCGGAAAGGATTAGGAAGAAGTAAATAACATCAAATCCTAACCCTCTATACCACCGTTAATCAAACATCACTTTCCACCATAATAAACTATATATACACAAAAGAAAGCAAAAACACACCCAACATACCAACATGGTATAATATCGCCCAAAACAAATACAGGGAGTGCAGAATTATTAGGCAAATGAGTATGTTGACCACATTACCCTCTCTATGCATGTTGGCCTACTCCAAGCTGCATAGGCTTGAAAGCCTCCTACCAATTAAGCATACCAGGTGATGTGCATCTCTGTAATGAAAAGGGGTGGGGTGTGGTCTAATGACATCAACACCCTATATCAGGTGTGCAAAATTATTAGGCAACTTCCTTTCCTTTGGCAAAATGGGTCAGAAGAGGGATTTGACGGACTCAGAAAAGTCAAAAATAGTGACATATATTGCAAAGGGATGGAGCACTCTTAAAATTGCCCAGCTTTTGAAGCGTGACCATCGAACAATCAAGCGCTTCATTCAAAATAGTCAACAGGGTCGCAAGAAGCGCGTTGAAAAAAAAAGGCGCAAACTAACTGCCCGTGAACTGAGGAAAGTCAAGCGTGAAGCTGCCAAGATGCCACTCGCCACCAGTTTTGCCATATTTCAGAGCTGCAACATCACTGGAGTGTCAAAAAGCACAAGGTGTGCAATACTCAGGGACACGGCCAAGGTAACAAAGGCTGAAAAACGACCACCACTGAACAAGACACACAAGATGAAACGTCAAGACTGGGCCAAGAAGTATCACAAGACTGATTTTTCTAAGGTCTTATGGACAGATGAAATGAGAGTGAGTCTTGATGGGCCAGATGGATGGGCTCGTGGCTGGATCAGCAAAGGGCAGAGAGCTCCAGTCCGACTCAGACGCCAGCAAGGTGGAGGTGGGGTACTGGTATGGGCTGGTATCATCAAAAATGAGCTTGTGGGACCTTTTCGGGTTGAGGATGGCGTCAAGCTCAACTCCCAGTCCTATTGTCAGTTTTTGGAAGACACCTTCTTCAAGCAGTGGTACAGGAAGAAGTCAGCATCCTTCAAGAAAAACATGATTTTCATGCAGGACAATGCTCCATCACACACATCCAAGTACTCCACAGCATGGCTGGCCAGAAAGGGTCTAAAGGAAGAAAGATTAATGACGTGGCCTTCTTGTTCACCTGATCTGAACCCCATAGAAAACCTGTGGTCCCTCATCAAATGTGAGATCTACAAGGAGGGGAAACAGTACACATCTCTGAACAGTGTCTGGGAGGCTGTGGTTGCTGCTGCACGCAATGTTGATCGCAAACAGATCAAAACACTGACCGAATCCATGGATGGCAGGCTTTTGAGTGTCCTTGTAAAGAAAGGCGGCTATATTAGTCACTGATTTGTTTTTTTTTTTTTTGTTTTTGAATGCCAGCAATGTATATTAGTGAATGTTGAGTTGTTATATTGGTTTCCCTGGTGAAAATAAATGAGTGAAATGGGTATATGTTTGTTTTTTGTTAAGTTGCCTAATAATTATGCACAGTTATAGTCACCTGCACACACAGATATCCTCCTAAGATAGCTAAAACTAAGAAAGCCCTACTCCAACTTCCAAAAATACTCAGCTTTGATATTTATGAGTCTTTTGGGTTCATCAAGAACATAGTTGTTTTTCAATAATAAAACTAATCCTCAAAAATACAACTTGCCTAATAATTCTGCACTCCCTGTATATACAAATACTTATGCTATGCATATATACATATACACACATATATATATATATATATATATATGTGTATATATTTTTATATATATTGTGTGTATATATATATAAAAACACACACAAAAATACTCACTTCCTATATGATATATCCGTATGTACCCATACCCACATATATACACATATTATCAATAGCATGTTATTGTAATTCCTCCTCCCTATACCTCAAAGATCTGTTCCTTATACCTTTTTTTGAACTGGTTTATAGTTGTACATTTCATGAGCTCCACATTCAAACTGTTCCATAGCTTTACTCCACAAACAGAGATACTGAACATTTTTAACATTGTCCTAGGACTGCGAATTTCAATCTCCCCCTAAAATTATAGCCCCCCTCTCTATCCGAGAACATTATTTGGATATTCCTTGGTACTTTATAATTCCTTACTTTGTACATTACTAAGGCAGTTTTATATTCTATAAATATCCCTGAATTTTAAAACATTTTGAATTTAAGAACAGTGAATTAGTATGATCTCGGTAACCAGCACTATGAATTATTCTTATAGCTCTTTTTTGAAGTATAGTTATTGCATGAAGTGAACATTTATACGCATTTCCCCACACCACTGAGCAGTAATTTAAGTATGGTAAAACCAGGGAACAGTAAAGAATGCGGAGTGAATTATAGTCCAGGATATGCTTAGCTTTACTCAACACAGATATGCTTCTTGATAGTTTAATTAGTATGTATTTTATATGTGAGTTCCAATTAATTCTATTATCTATTATTACCCCAAGAAATTTATTATTAGAAACTCTTTCAATGTCAACACCATCTACCTGTACATTTATTGCCCTATTTATTTTATAATTATTAAACAACATGATTTTTGTTTTAGACAGATTTAATGATAATTTATTTCGATCAAACCAACTTTTTAACCTGCACAATTCTGAAGAGATTATGTTTTCTAACTCATGTAAATTTGTTCCAGAACAAAACATTTGTGTCATCTGCAAATAATACCATCTTAAATATATATCTTTGATACATTGCACATATCAATATAAAGAATAAAACAGTTTAGGACCCAATACTGACCCCTGAGGGACACCACAATCAATATTCAAACGAGTTGAGACAAAGTCACCCAACTTCACAAATTGTGTCCTGTTGCTCAAATAAATTTTTATCCAATTTAATACAACTCCTCTTATCCCATATTGTTCCATCTTATTACTATATCATGATTAATAGTATCAAAAGCTCTTTGAAGATCAATAAATATCCCAGCGACATATTTCTTATCATCTACAGAGTTACTGATTTCTTTGATTCCAATCGTGCCATCTCTGTTGATCTATTTGCTCTAAATCCATATTGACCATCACTGAGTAGTTTGTATTTTTCAATAAATTTATCTAATCGGTTATTGAATAGTTTTTCAAGAACTTTGGAGACTTGAGGAAGTAAAGAAACAGGTCTGTAATTTGTGAAGTTGTATTTGTCCCCAGATTTATACAATGGAATTACTTTTGCTATTTTCATATTGCTTGGAAATGTACCGGTTTGAAATGACAAGTTACAGATGTATGTTAATGGTTTAGAAATCCCCCCAATAATAAACTTCATATCTTCAAGCCAACGTGTGATTTTCATTTTATTAAACAGACACATTCACAAACAAAAAGTACCCAAATTTATCAAAACAATTCAAAGATTTCCTCACAAGTGACATATAGAGATTTATACCACAGTTTTGGTTCTCCATGTCCCGGATGTAGTTCATATGAAAAATACGAGTGGTGTATTTCCCAGTAAAACACTCGTGTCCATATAATATACTCAAATACTGTACCATTTTGAACTTGAGGCGACAGGATGTAATGTTTATAGAAAAACGCTACTGCAATCGATTCACAGAAGAGTATTTGGTACTGTGCTGTGCACCGTCCCCTGTGCAGATTAATCTCATGGCTGCGAGTGCCAAGGTGATTGATGTGAACTAGACCACTACCTCTAGCTAGCCATCAGTGGAGTTAACACTATCAGCTTGGACAGCTTCCAATGTGTATATTTTTGTTACCGAATCTGTGTTTTCTGTGCATTTTTCTATTTATTCAGTGCATTTTGTTTTCTAGCCTTTCAAAATGGCACCAGGGCAAACACACATCAGGAATCATCCAATCTCACCCAACTAGTGATGGTAAGATTCACTGATTTGCATCAGTGCACCAGCAGAAAAGTTCACAATGCAATTGCCCCATGTGCATTGGATACTATTTGGGATGCATCGTTACGAACATCTCTGCATTGGCTAAAATCTGATTTTTTAGTTAATTTATGATTTGCTGTCTGCTTAAGAAAAACCAAAGAAATTAAATCAAATGATCTGTACCACATTGAATTGTGTAACATCATGTTCTTTTGCATCGCATCGTGTTGAATTGCATTGTGTTCAGTGAAATGGTGTCGGATCGCACTGCATCGCAATAGGGCTGAATCTTATCGTATCACATTAGGAGCTGATTTATATTTATCGTAACGTGTAAAGCATCAAGATATGCATCGTATCAGCCTCAGTGATGGAAATGCACATCCCTACACCCAACATAAAGTTTAAAATACAAACACATCACACAAACACCTCCTGTTACTCACCAGCCAGCTATGTGTAGCTAAACAACATTTAGCTGATACAAATTCCACAATGAGGATAAATTAGCTGACTGTCTAAATTAGCGAGCAAGAAAAAAAAAAAAGCTAAAATTCCATTCACAAGCTCATAGTATAATATTGATTCTCGCTCTGACTGACTGCTGGCTTTTTCCTGTTAGAGCTTAATGATGTTGGACAAATTCTGATCAGATCTGCCTGACATGATGCTGACTGAATTACTCATTCAGGACCATCAGGGAAACTCACAGTAGCTCAGGAACATCTTATCATAGTGTGTTCTCTTGTCTCAAACTCCAAATTTTAAGAAAACAAGCATACGCATTGTAGCTTTAAGGGAAATCAGATTTATAAGCATACAACACAGACATTGGCATCCATTCTTTCATTGATCTTCAGTGACTTTTGGAAACACCTCCATATGCTTCAGCCATTCCTAATAGCTCGCTAGTTAACTAACCCAAATAACTTTGTAATATGTAGCACAAGTTTGGATAGTTTTTTTTTTTTTTTTTAAATACTAGCAAAGTTTGTTTCTATCTGAAAAGTGGAAATTCAGCACTATGGTGACAGATTTTACCCAAAAACCAAACTACATAATCTGAATCAGACCTTCAGCCATTTTAGCATATCAATCACTTTAACATTAAAGGTCCCATGGCATGAAATTTTCACTTTCTGAGGTTTTTTAATGTTAAAATGAGTTCCTCTGACCTTCTTAAGTCACCCCAGTGGCTAGAAATGTCATAATGTGTAAACCAAACTATGCCCAACATGTGTCAACATTTGAGAACGGCGCGTCAAAACGGCGCGTTGATAGGCTCTTCCCTTTACTACGTCAGCAAGGGAGATGATCCTCACGCCCCCCCTCTGGATTCCCACCCACTGTATGGATTGCCCGCCCAGCTCAAAAGTTGCCACCATAGATACGTCACTTCAATTTTGTAGTGAGGAGACCATAGAGGACACAACAACATGGCACCACCTAAGCGAGCGAAACATGGAAATTGCGCTGTACATGGATGTGACAACACAGAAAGGAGTCTGTTTTTACTGCCGACGGGAGAGCCCCTGAAGATGCAGTGGCTTAATTTTATTTACTCCAATAATATGCTGTCGAGTCTACCTAAGACGGTGTATGTTTGTCAGAAGCATTTTCCTGATGAATGTTTCCACAACTTGGGACAGTACAGGGCAGGTTTTGCACATCAACTGTCACTGAAGCCTGGGTCCGTACCAAGCATCCCTGCCACATCAGCCACAAACACCGAACAAGTAAGTGTACAACTTAAGTCTTTTTGCCGTATTTTAAAATCGGTGCGTTAGCCTTGCAATGGCTACATTAGCTGTGCAGCTAACCGCTTCCTGCAGTTAGCCAGGTACTCTGCGCTACAAAACCAAAAAGCATGCAGCATGCTCTGTTAAACTGAGTTTAGTCTGGAAATTGACTGTAACTTATGAGCTTATGTTTGACTATTGCTCCGCAATGCATGTCTTCTGTTGGATAAGCGATATGTTGCTGTAGTTGCTGCTTCTATCCTCTTTGGTTATGGAGTGCGTGTTCAAGCCTAGGGTATTATACGTTCGTAAACTACCACTCCGAACACTCTCATTCTCTGTGTCACGTTGAGTTTACGAAAGGAGTCCGAGGGAGAACGGGGTTTTGTCTTAGCAGCGTGGCTACAGGCGCTGATAGCAGCGAGTATGTGTGTACACGCAAACACTATACTACTAGTGTTGTACACACATTTTCCCACTCCCTTATTTAGACTTGTGAAGTCGGACTCCGGGTCAAAAGCGAAAGCTTGGACTGTTGCTTGACCTGCCATTGCTACTGTTCACACACAGGTAGCATGCCCGCAGCTTGGTCAAGCCCCTCCCCCCATGGCCCACCCTCTACCCTTCCCCGCCTCCATGCTTCTCATTAGCAAAACGACGCACTGGGAAAAGGGCTGAAATGGGGCTTTCTCCCAGGAGGCTATATCTACGTGCCGAGGGTTCATTTCAAGAAAGGCTGCAGATATAACATCCGGAAACCTCCACGAGCCCGTTTAAAGCATCAACAAACCACCATGCCATGGGTCCTTTAACGAACAGTTGAAAAAGTTTATTTTGAGACGCATCATCTGTTATCTCCTTGCACTGTTTTACTGCATGATGGGACAAATTAGTGCAAAAAGCATCCATTGCTCCATACTTTCATTTGTTCAACCAGTGCAGCCCATCAAGGGTTTTTTTTTTGGCTTCTAGACAATTACGTACACTCAAAAACTTTCATTACCTCAAACGTAGATATGTGCTTTTTATTTATGATCAGGGCTGCAAGTCACTGTGAGAAACTAGTCTGTGACTGAGATATAATTACAGTAATTATAGTAAAGCCTCTGCTTTTGTGTGTGCAAGCACGCATATGTGTAAGTCATATCTTTTGATATGAACTATGCAAGAATAGGACTGCAAGTTTTATTTATGAAAATAAAATCTCATCTCATTATCTGTAGCCGCTTTATCCTGTTCTGCAGGGTCACAGGCAAGCTGGGGCCTATCCCAGCTGACTACACTCTAAAAAATAAAGGTGCTTCAGTGGTTCTTCAAATCTCTGGATGGTTCCATGGAGAGTCAAAACTCTGTGATGAACCATTACATTATGCGAAAGGTTCTTCACATTGGAAATGGTTCTTCAGAGCCTGGCATTTTCTTACTATTTGCTGGTCAATGCACATAGGCTATGTTTACATCTGTCTTCACTGCTCAAACAAATGGCTTAAATGGTTCTTTAAAGAACTGTTGCATGAACGGTTCTTTGAAGCCCTGAAAAAGGTTCTTCTATGGCATCGCCCTGAAGAACCGGTACTGGCCCCATTATTTTTTAGAGTGCGGGCGAAAGGCGGGGTACACCCTGGACAAGTCGTCAGGTCATCACAGGGCTGACACATTAAAATGTAAAATAAGTAAAATCAAAAATTATTTAAAATGAGAGAGGCAGACAGGGACAGACAGAGTGAGAGAGGCAGACAGGGAGAGGGACAGACAGACAGAGAGGCAGACAAAGAGTGAGAGAGAGGGACAGACAGACAGACAGACATTGTGAGACACAGGGATAGACAGAGAGACCGACAGAGATGAAAGAGGATCTTAATTTGACGCTTTAAATGATCCACTTTCTCCTGTGTCTGAAAACAAGCCCGTTTCTGCTCTCGCGCTCTTCACAGCCGCCGCCGCCGCGTTCCTCGCGCGTGATCGGCCACCGCACAGCAACCCGCTGCACCGCTTCTCACGCGCAGCGCTGCCGCCGCCGCACCGAAGCACAAACAAACCCGCCGCCGCACTCGCGGAGCGTTTATCGGTTGTTGTCATCAAGGCTCGGAAGTAACACCCGTGCTGCCGTTCTTAAATCTTGCACAAATTATTTCTCAGCTTCCACGAAACCATGGTAGTTACCAGATAACCCGGTTAACCGGTAAAAGCCTTCAGCACTGTTTCCACCTCGCACACTTTCAGACAACTCCTTGGATTCCCTGAACTTCAGCCCCAACTCACCTCAGCTGTCCCATATCCCTCCTGCTGCCGCTTTCCCTCCGGCGGGACCGGGGTCTGAAGGAATCCACACGAAACTCGGCCCCGGAGGACAAACCGGCGGGTCACGCGCCCTCCAGCCAGCATCGCGCTGGGTTTCTCTCACAACTGCAGCTGGTGATCCTGATCGCTCCGGCGCGCGCGCCACTGAAACCAGGCTGCGGAGTTGCTCCGAATCCACCGCGAACCTGTATGCAGGGTTTAATAGCATCTAGCGGCGAGGTTCCAGATTGCATCCCTCCCTTTCCGAGCGTGTCTTAGAACCTACGGTGGCCGTCAGGTGCCATACCATCAGTGTGCAGTTCTACACCCTCAGTGTCATCCCACCGGCACCACATGGACAGCCACTTCTGAAAACTGTTTTTCTTAGTGACTAATCAACATTGCAATCATTTCAGGTGGATTTCTGATACATTTGTGAGATAAAACTAAAATAAAAGAATGCTAGGGTCATAAACACTTGAACCTTTTACAGTTTTCTTCTGAACACTAAAATCCTCCTGGTATGTGGTTGGTATTAATTATTAGTGTTTGCTTGGGCTTTATGTGCACACTTACACTACATGTGCATGAGTAAAACTTTAAGATAAGTCTTTATGGTCATTGTCACTTTTTCAAAGGTACAACGAAATTGAAGGTGCTGTTGACTCATTATGAGTTATAGAAAAAATAAGAATAAATAAAGCATAAAAATAAATAGTAAAGTATACAGAATTGCACTGGTAAAATAGTATAAACGGAATATAAACGGAATTGTATTGTATTGGTTCTATATGGGTGGCATGGTGGTGTAGTGGTTAGCGCTGTCGCCTCACAGCAAGAAGGTCCAGGTTCGAGCCCCGTGGCCGGCAAGGGCCTTTCTGTGCGGAGTTTGCATGTTCTCCCCGTGTCCGCGTGGGTTTCCTCCGGGTGCTCCGGTTTCCCTCACAGTCCAAAGACATGCAGGTTAGGTTAACTGGTGACTCTAAATTGACCGTAGGTGTGAATGTGAGTGTGAATGGTTGTCTGTGTCTATGTGTCAGTCCTGTGATGACCTGGCGACTTGTCCAGGGTGTACCCCGCCTTTCGCCTGTAGTCAGCTGGGATAGGTTCCAGCTTGCCTGCGACCCTGTAGAACAGGATAAAGCGGCTAGAGATAATGAATGAGATATGCACATTGGGATAGGGCCAAGAATAGTTCTATTGCACATTTGAGTTTCAAGCCATGATTGCTTTGGGATAGAAGCTGTTTTTTAGGCGTTTTGTCCTGGTTTTCATTGCTCTGTATCTCTTGCCTGATGACAAAAGCTGGAAGAGACAATGACTACGTTTACATGCACATCCAAATCAAGCTGCTGTCGGTAATCGAGCTGAAGGTCCCAGCAGGGTGCCAGAGAAATCCAATCCTACATGCACACAATGAAATCGGGCTATTGTGTGAGGTGCATTGTGCACCCGAGCCACAGGTGGCGCAACACGCCCCATCGTGTTGGTACACTTCCGGTTGTCGTCATGAAGAACAGCTATTCAAGAGTGTAAACAAAGTTATCAGTTCCGTGTTCTCCATTGCGCGTTTTTCTCCCGTCCATGAATTTTAATATATTCAACTCCTTAAGCTGAATGAGCATGAACTCTGTCTCCTCATTGCTCCAGAAGTGCACGTTTCTGCTTGCCTGTGGCAGTGGGGGCGTGGTCAAGCGCCGGTCTGTGACAGGAGGGCGGAGCCAGGGAAAGTGAGTGGCAGAACGACGGTACACCTGACGGTAATTAACCTGTGTTTGTGTGTCTTCCCAGTAACCGCGCCCTATTTAAGGAGGCAGAGGGAGAGCAGAGGGGACAGCTCATCCCGGGACTAGAACACAGCGCGCGTGCGCTTCTCTCAAGAATAAAAGTAGGCTGTTAAACTGAAAAGTCTGACAATAAAAAGCCTATTAGTACCAGAAGCTTTGTCCTGCCGTCCTCTGTGCTCCACCCACACTTCAGAGAGCTCTGCATCGCCATTTTCTCTTCTTCGTTTGTTCCTCCTGACCTCTTCTGCTGCTTGCTACTACTGTTGTCATGCCGACCGAGGCTGTTGTGTTTCCCGCTTGTGGTCTCGTCACTCGTCACTTCCGGAAGTAGCTGGACAACTAGCTCGATAGGGTATACATGCACAAAGTAGCTCGGCAGAAATCGCATAAACTAGGTCGTGTAGCTCGATTCCGAGAAATCAAGTTCGGTTCAATTTCAGCCGAATTAAGGTGTATACATGGCATTTTGAACTTCGATTTCAGTCGAGCAACGGCAGAAATTCGATTCTCTCTATGTGCATGTAAACGTAGTGAATGACCGGGGTGTGAAGAGTCTTTTGAAATGTCCACTCAATACGTTTACATGCACATCCAAATCGAGCTACTGTCGGTAATCGAGCTAAGGGTCCCAGCAGGGGTGCCAGAGAAATCCAATCCTACATGAACACAAGGAAATCGAGCTGTGTGAGGTACATTGTGCACCCGAGCCACAGGTGGCGCTACACGCCCCATCGTGTTGGTACACTTCCGGTTGTCGTCATGAAGAAGAGCTATTCAAGAGTATAAACAAAGTTATCAGCAGTGTTGCCAGATACTGCTGACGTTTTCCATCCCAAAACATGTTCAAATCCGCCAAAATGCACTTAAAACCGCCCAATCTGGCAACACTGGCAGTTCCGTGCTCAAGCTGTTAGGCTTGCTCTAACAGACTGTATGGCTACAAAGTGTCCTGCGCAGACCACTGTTTTGTAAGACAACTTATTTTGCACAATTGTATATTTTTCTAAAGTCCATTTTTTGCTTACAAAAAATATTTTTTTTGCTTACAATTTAACTTATGTCTTAATAAACACACAAAAAAGTTTAGTTATTTTGTTTTTATTGACATTCTTCAGATGTTGGACATATACACACACACACACACACACAAATACAATGACTTGTTTATGTACACAATTCACAGCTATGCAACAGCTGTACAGATGTATTTGGTGATACAGTAAGTGAGCTAAATTTTAACAGTGCAAACAATGCCACAAAAAGAAAAGATTCATGCCGTTGTCATGCCGACCGAGGCTGTTGTGTTTCCCGCTTGTGGTCTCGTCACTCCCGGAAGGGGCAGTGCTGAAGTAAGTAGCTCGACTACGTAGCTCGATAGGGTATACATGCACTAAGTAGCTCGGCAGAAATCGCATAATCTAGGTCGCGTAGCTCGATTCCGAGAAATCAAGTTCGGTTCAATTTCAGCCGAATTAAGGTGTATACATGGCATTTTGAACTTCGATTTCAGTCGAGCAACGGCAGAAATTCGATTCTCTCTATGTGCATGTAAACGCACTGACTGCTTTCCTGCAGCATCCAGAGGTGTAAATCTGTTCCAGGGTGGGGAGGGGGCAGCCTATTGTTTTCTCTGCTGCCCTAACTACCCTGTGGAGCGCCTTCTTCTCTGAGGATGTGCAGTTGCCGTACCATACACACAGTCCGTATGTGAGCACACTCTCTATGGAGCAGTGATAGAAGGCCCGGAGCAGATTTTGGGGGAGACAGTTCTTTCTGAGGATTCTCAGAAAGTACAGTCTCTGCTGTGCCTTCTTCAGCAGCTCCTTGGTGTTGGCACTCCAGGTTAGGTTGTTCTCCAGCTCAATGCCAAGAAACCTGAACACCAGGACCCTCTCCACACTGGGCCCGCCGATGATGAGTAGCTGGACATCAGTTTTGTTTTTCCTAAAGTCAATAACCAGCTCCTTTATTTTGGTGGCATTGAGGAGCAGATTGTTGACTTTGCACCACTCTGACAGCCACTCCACCTCGTCCCTGTATGCCAGCTCAACCTCCTTGCCCGAGATGAGTCCGACCACGGTCGTGTCATCTGCGAACATGAACATTTACTTCAGACAGGCTGAAACATTTTGTGAGCACAATATTTTATTGGGGAAAAAAAACAAAACAATTACACAAATGTGTTATGGTCTGATGAAACCAAGGTTGAACTTTTTGGCCACAATTCCAAAAGGTATGTTTTGCACAACAATAACACTGTGCATCACCAAAAGAACACCAGACCCACGGAGAAGCATGGTGGTGGCAGCATCATGTTTTGGGGTTGTTTTTCTTCAGCTGGAACAGGGGCTTTGGTCAAGGTGGAGGGAATTACGAACAGTTCTAAATACCAGTCAATTTTGGCCCAAAACCTTCAGGTGTCTGCTAGAAAGCTGAAGATGAAGAGGAATTTCATCTTTCAGCATGACAATGACCCCCAAAAAGTTTTGGAACGGCCCAGCCAGAGCCCAGACCTAAATCCAGTTGAAAATCTGTGGGGTGACCTGAAGAGGGCTGTGCACAAGAGATGTCCTCACAATCTGACAGATTTGGAGCGCTTTTGCAAGGAAGAGTGGGCAAATATTGCCAAGTCTCAATGTGGCAGGCTGATAGACTCCGACCCAAAAAGACTGAATGCTGTAATTAAATCAAAAGGTGCTTCAACAAAGTATTAGTTTAAAGTGCATATCATGGGTAAATTCAGGAGCAAGATCAATGTAATTCTCCTATTTTATATTAAACTTTGGTCAAATATCTGTCACATTTTGCATTTTGTGCAATTTTTTTACCTTGCGCAATACCAGAAAAATTCAGTTGAAATCAAGCCATTTGAGGCGAATTGGTCCGCCTCTGAAAAAACTTGGCATTTGGATTTCCTGGGAAACATTGATTTTCATGACGTCACGTGCGGGACGCCTCCCTCTGAATCCTACATCAGCACTGGTTTGTTTATGAGAAAACGACCTGGTGGTTTTTTGCAAATTTCTTCAACGTTATCACATAATTGTTAAAATGGTTAACAGATGTATCTTAGGAGGGTGTAGCAACACCAATCTTGATGGGATTAGTACTCATCGTTTCCCAAAAGACCGGACAATGAGAGAGAAATGGGAGCGCTTGGTCTACACAGGCTGTGCACTGAAACCGTGTAAAGCTCTCGCAGCCTGCTGGCGCTTCCGCAGGTAATGTCACGAATCTGGCTCCAGACTCCCTTGGGATTTTTCCAGACGGGTTTTGTTATTTTATTTTTTTCTGTTGCAGACAGATGGCCTTGTCCAAAATTACCTTCTGGATGAGTGTGTAAAGGGACATACTTTCATATAAAAAAAAAAAAAAACGAAATTGGTCCAGGATATGCACTTTAAGGATGTGCACACTTATGCAACCAGTTTATTCATAAGTTTTTTATTTTATTTTATTTTTTTCCCCTAACAGATTTGTTTGTTTTTTAATTTAATTGTACAGGTTATAGGTCACATTAAAGGTGGGAAAAGTTTTGAAATTATTAATCATGGTCTAATTTTTCTTTACATCAGAAAAACCTAGCATTTTAACAGGGTGTGTACACTTTTTTTTTTATATCCACTGGTATTTATGTGGTGGTGATGGGATGAGCTACATAAGGGAAACCTTAAGGGAACATGGTCATTATTTCATAGTATTGACAAGCTCCATGTACATTTTTCTGCTTATTATATGGCTACTTACTAAAGAAATCAATAATTTGACAAAAAATGTTAATTTACAAATGTTTTACATTGGTAGACATCTGCATTGAGACAGTTTTCCAAAACATAAGGTTCCTTCCCTCAGAACAGACTTGAGTCTCTCATCTTCAGAAAGTTCAATCTTCTCTATTTGAGATGTAGCTGCATGTGTAACAGGTTAGGGCTTTCAAAAAGTATCATTAAGCAGCAAATTTCAGGGCTTATCAAGAAACATACTTTGTGGCCTTTCAACTGTAAATTGTTCAATCCGTCCTCAAAGCTCCGGAGTATATTTCCAAGATGTGTTGTATAGCATGCAGTACTTTTTAGGATCTCAGGTCCTTGTAGACTTGTATTTAAGACAGAAAGAAAATGTGTTAATTCTTCCTTTTTAAGATTATTAGCTTGAATAGTTTGAGTTTGCACGGGGTGTTCCTTAACATTCACTGTATAATCAATATTTTGTGTCTGTTTCTTACAAATTAAATGTAAAAATGATTTTAAAAAAAGTTTATTCTAGTGACGTACAGAACAAAACTTTTAAGACAGCAACACATTTGAAGCAAAATGATTCTGAGCATCAAAGCATTTGACACTCAACTCACTACTAACATCTGCTGGACAATAAGCATTCTTACACCACCTCGTGTCCACCTCAAGTCCGTTATTTAGGCTCTTGGCCTGTTCCTACATCAAGGAGCAGATTAAGGATTAGACCTTTAGTGGTGTTAATGAGCGTGCCATATAAACATGCAAAGCAATAAGTTGTTTTCATTACAGTAGTTGATTGATTACTGTTACTTTCCCAAAAACGGGGCGGCACGGTGGTGTAGTGGTTAGCGCTGTCGCCTCACAGCAAGAAGGTCCTGGGTTCGAGCCCCGGGGCCGGTGAGGGCCTTTCTGTGTGGAGTTTGCATGTTCTCCCCGTGTCCGCGTGGGTTTCCTCCGGGTGCTCCGGTTTCCCCCACAGTCCAAAGACATGCAGGTTAGGTTAACTGGTGACTCTAAATTGACCGTAGGTGTGAATGTGAGTGTGAATGGTTGTCTGTGTCTATGTGTCAGCCCTGTGATGACCTGGCGACTTGTCCAGGGTGTACCCCGCCTTTTGCCCGTAGTCAGCTGGGATAGGCTCCAGCTTGCCTGCGACCCTGTAGAACAGGATAAAGCGGCTAGAGATAATGAGATGAGATGAGACTTTCCCAAAAACCCACCAATGGTGATTTCTAAAACTAGCAAACCAAGAAATAAACAAAAAAAAGGGATTTTAAAATGGGTATGAAGGTGCTTTTTTTTTTCTGTGAACCAAACTGATCCTGGGGTACTGTAACAATTTTTTTCTGCTTACGACTTGTGTCCTTATCCCTCCTTGTCCCTATCACCTCTTTTCGAATATCGCTCTGGTCTGCTGGTTTGGTCTCTCTCTCCCTCCTTTGTGAATTCAAACAAATAACAGATCTAAACAACTAGGAAATAATTTTTAATGAGGATATGTTTAGAATCAGGGACATTTTTTTTTTGGCCTTCCAGACAGTTTCGCTCATCATTTCTGACCTAGTCCTTGACCTCACTCTTATGGACTATTTGTAAGTTTATATCGAGGTGCGTAATAAATAAAGATGCAAGAAAAGATAAGCTAATTTTGGGGTACACTGAATTAATGTGGCTGAACAGTACTGCTTTGCCATTATAACTGTCTTGTGTTCATTTACTCACCTGGTTTGCATTAATAAGTATTTGCGTATTTGCGTCTTAGCTTCATGACACAGAGAAGGGGATCATTTGTAAACGTGGTATGCTAGCATGCAGTCTTTCCAAGGGCTAAGTGCACATTGTGTATATTTGTTGTGCTCTGTGTTTACCAGTCAGCAGGGAGATTGGCAGATAAACCAGCCTAAAAAGGGTCTAAATCTTACGCCTACATCAGAAAAATATCGTATTGGAAGTGTATTGTTTGATTTGATTTTATCAGTAAAAGTATTTGTATTTGATAGATAAGACAAAAATATGTGCTCAGGTTTGTGTTAGTCTGTATAGGCTGTTTGCTTCATGAAGTTCATCTTTAGCCAAATAACAAATACACTTTTTATTATGCTTTTTTAAAATACAGAAAACAGTAAGATATACACAGATGCATTATTGTATATTTGTCTTAAATGAAAATGAACTGTGGGGTGGCACGGTGGTGTAGTGGTTAGCCCTGTTACCACACAGCAAGAAGGTCCTGGGTTCGAGCCCAGTGGCCGACAAGGGCCTTTCTGTGTGGAGTTTGCATGTTCTCCCCATGCAGGTTAGGTTAATTGGTGGCTCTAAATTGACCGTGAATGTGAATGGTTGTCTGTGTCTATGTGTCAGCCCTGTGATGACCTGGCAACTTGTCCAGGGTGTACCCCGCCTCTTACCCATAGTCAGCTGGGATAGGCTCCAGCTAACTATGTGACCCTGTAGGACAGAATAAGCAGCTACAGATAATGGATGGATGTCTGAAATGAAAATGAACTGTGGGGCGACACGGTGGTGTAGTTAGTGGTTAGCACTGTTGCCTCACAGCAAGAAGGTCCTGGGTTCGAGCCCAGTAGCCCACGAGGGCCTTTCTGTGTGGAGTTTGCATGTTCTCCCCATGTCTGTGTGGGTTTCCTCTGGGTGCTCTGGTTTCCCTCACAGTCCAAAGACATGCAGGTTAGGCTACTTGGTGGCTCTAAATTGACCGTAGGTGTGAATGTGAGTGTGAATGGTTGTTTGTCTCGGTATCAGCCCTGCGATAACCTGGTGACTTGTCCAGGGTGTACCCCGCCTCTCTGGGATAGGCTCCAGCTTGCCTGTGACCCTGTAGAACAGGATAAGCAGCTACAAATTATGGCTGGCTGAATGGAAAATGAACTGTAATGATATTGAAGGGGAATTATGCACTGACAGTTTCAAGTCTTTTTGTAAATTGTACCAGGATGAGGGAGCAACATATTTAAAAGCCTTTTTTCCTAAATCTATTCTCACTCCAGGAACTAACATCTGTAATGTGTTATTAGAACGCAGGCTGTGTCGGTTTTGTTTCATAACCATGGCATGGTTGATAGTGCCAGATGGGCTGGTTTGAGTATTTCAGAAACTGATGAGCTTCTGGGTTTTTCACACAACAGTCTCTAGAGCAGGGGTCTCCAACTTTTCTGGGACTGAGGGCTACCCGAAGGATGAGAAACTATATGGACGGCCAGTCATTCAAAATAATTTACTTAAAATAAATAAAAGGCTTAACATCCCTTTAAAATAAGACTATGTAGGATTATGCGCTTTTAATTAACAACAATCAAGGAATAGAAACTGGCATTTTAACATGAACATTTTAATTATGAATAATCATAATTCAACATATCAATACTGTGATGAATTACCAATTTTTTTTGCAAATTCCAATGTTTAATTATGCTAACCCTTATTAGCTAATGCTAATAAGTTAATAATGATAATAATAATAATGAACATATTCTGTTGTATTTTGTTGTTTCTTGTTACCTCATGTTGGGAAAGTACATTTGCCCTCTTTTAGAATTCTACACACACACACACAAAAAATTGATATTCTCACTGCAATTAATAGCTGTTACATAAAAACAGGTCTGGAAATGCCAAAGGCACAATAAAAAAAAGGTTATAATTTTCCCTTTTCAACACACAACAGTTCTGTGAAAGTTAAAATTATTCAAAATCCATTCCTTAGAAAACTGCAGTGCAGCAGTAATATAACACTCGCACTTCTAACACAGCATACAAGCTGAAACTCTTAACTGCATCCTTAAATGATTTCACCTTTTTGCAGATTCATAACATTCAAGAAATCATTCTCTTAGCATTCTCTTAATATTCTTTTCTCTTCTAAGTTTTAAAATGCATTTCATGCATTGATTTTGCATGCGAATAGTTCCTAGTGGGAAGCCGGACACTGCATTGAGTCCACCAGTGCACTGTAGTCAGGGCTGTAGCTTGACACAGCAATTCTGAGTGAATCTTCAAGGTGTAGATCAGTTAAGCAAGTTCTGTGTTTGTTTTTAATGAAATTCATGTGAGAAAAAGCTGACTCACAGAGATACGTCGAACCAAACAGACACGCAACTTTCAAGGCTACTGTGTGCACACCTTTGTATTTTTCTGAGTCCACAAGATACCAGAAGTTTGAGGATCCCTGGTGGGATTTGAGAGTAATGTCGTTTTGCAGTGTAATGATTTCCATTTCAATCTCATCAGCATTCAAGTTGAATATTTCACCTTGTTGTTCAGAAATGTATGTGATGTTACACTGCATGAAAGGATGAGCAGTGAATGCAACACAAGGTTGCAGTTTATCAAAGTCATGAAATCTTTCTTCAAACTCTTGCCCAAGCCTAGATATTAGCTGGATGTACTTTTCTACAGCCCCGTCTAAGGCTACAGATGCAGGGGCATTTCCATTCAAAACTGACTGCACAGATGGAAAGTGCAGGAATTTCTTACTTTGCAAATGCACAGAGAAAATGTTCAACTTTGCTCTGAATGCGTTCACAGCACTGATCATGTCCGATACAGTCTTACCTTTGCCTTGCAGTTCACAGTTCAAGTGATTCAGTTTCCCTGTGATGTCTGTCAGAAAGGCAACGTCAAGCACCCACTCAGTGTCCTGGAGCAAAGTAGTGTCCTGGAGCAAGTAGTGTCCTGCCCTCTGGATTCCATGAACTCTTTGATTTCATCCAGAAGTGACAAAAAGCGCTGCAGAACTCGACCCCTGCTGAGCCATCGTAACTCTGTGTGCAGCAAGAGGTCACCATACTCAGCTGACAGCTCCTCCAGAAGAAGTTTGAATGCCCGGTGTTGTGTGGCATTCGCACGGATACTGTTGACAGTCTTCACTCCCGGAGTCATGACATGATCAAAACCCATCACTTTGGCACAAATTGCCTGCTGATGGATGATACAGTGGTAACTGAGGAAATGGGGAAAGTGTGGATTGCTTCTGCAGCGCGCAATAAAACCAGAATGACGGCCGGTCATCGCGGGGGCTCCATCGGTAGTTACTGATCCCAACTTTTGAAGTGGGATGTTTTTCTCTGTAAAATAGCGCTTTATGGCCTCGTAGATGTCAACAGCCCTTGTTGCAGTTTACAGGGGCAGCAAAGTAAGCATTTCCTCCTTCACAGTGAAATCACTGAACACCATCCTGATGAAGACCATCAGCTGCGTCGTGCTGGTTTTATCCACCGACTCGTCACATTGGATGCTAAAGTACCTGCATGTACTCATGTCACCGTTCAGCTGTTCCACCAAGTTAGTGGACATTGCTGATACTCTCCTGGTGATGGTGTTGGCACTTAGCTGAACATCCGCGATGGCAGCGAGGATCTCCTTCCCATTCTTGTGATCTTTAAACAAAGTGTCTGCAACCACTGACATCACCCCTTTGACCACCTCTCCGTCCAAAAATGCCTTTTTGTGCTTAGCCAGGTAGTGTGCTGCTCTGAAGGAAGCTTCTGTAGGCGCTTTTGATTGCTTTGCCGGCTTGGTGAAAAAAGACTGTTGTCTGCCCAAAGTTGCCTTGAGGTCACGAGTCTTTTGAGCATGTAATGCGCTGCCTGGAGGGTAGCTAGCATCAAATGTTCTGTGGCATGTAAAAAAATTTCTCTCCACATTGTGTCTCTTAGCCAAGGCTACGGCAGCTCCACAGATCAGACACACACAACGTTCACCAACTTGAGTAAAGAAGAACTCTTTCTCCCATTCATCCTGAAAGTGGTACGGTAAGTCTTCTTTTTCTTGCTCTCCAACATCATGTTTAAACACTTTTGCAAAACTACCTTTCCAGAAAATTTACAACTTATTGTACTGTGTTGATCACTATCCATTGGCGGGCTACTTACTGAGGACTGAACGCAAAGGGGAGTTGGCGTGGTGGAATAGTAGGCTAAACTTTGACCTGGCAAAGAAAATTATCTACATTAGGCTTCTATTTTAATTTTTAAAAAATGTTAGGGGGATTTTTAGAAAATACTTCTGGATTAAACTTCAAGGAGTCTTAAAACATGAAAACAATAAAAATTAATTTTATTTTTAAAGATTACCAAATATGATTTGAACAGTGCAGTAGTCACTGGCTATTTTTTAGAACATCCATCGCGGGCGCCTCCCAGGCTCCCGGTGGGCTACCTGGTGCCCACGGGCACTGTGTTGGCGAGGCCAGCTCTAGAGTTTTTTTTTTTTTAGAACTTTTTATTTAAGCATTTTAAACATTTTACAAAACATTTCCTGACATATGACTTTGAAAATGTGTGATAGACTGTACATTAGAATGAGTTCCATAAAAGTAAATAAATAATAAATCATAAAATGAATAGATAAATTAACAGGGGTGAGAGGAAGGGGGAATTAAACTAAAAACAAATAATAAAAGTAGAAATGGATAAATTAAATTAACTAATTAGTAAAACTCACTAGATAAATAAAAATAAAGGTAAGTAATAAAATATACATACATCTATTCATCATCCTACTCACTCTTGTATACATATACCTTCAAACACATGTATATACATATGTATAATTAGATTAAGGTAAAGAGGTATATTAATGCGTACAAATAATATATTAAAACAGGGTAAGTAAATATAGCATAGACTAGCAAACAAAAATGTACATAGTTATGATATTCACAAAAGTAAAAACGCTGCCAATGACAGGTAGAAGAGTAAATATCTATAGATGGTAGCTGAGCAGGATTTTCTAAATAGGAGCTTCCAACAGTACTCCATCACATCATCTCATCTATTGTACACCCAGGTACCTTGAAATACTAGTCCATCTTTGCATGAAAGTGTCCATCATGAGTTGCAGACTAGCCGTCATTCGCTCCATCATATATACATTTTTCAGTCTCTGGATCCACTGACCTATAGTTGGTGGTTTTACTTCTCTCCAGTTCACAGTAATCATTTTCTTCGCTACTAATAAGAGAATCCTCAGTCTGGTCTGTATTATACATATCTTTGGGTATGACTCCCAACAAAAACAGCATTGGTTCCAGAGTAACATCTATCCCTAAAATAGTATCGATTTCCTTTTTAATATCATTCCAGAATCTCTGCAGTACTGGACAGTCCCAGAAGATGTGTGCGGTGTCGCCAATACTTCCGCATTTTTGCCAACATAATGCCACATTAGGAGTTTCACATATGAGGAAATAATAAAGGGAGTGTTAAAAAAATCTGATCTTTACCTTCCAGTCAAACTCTTTCCACAGTTGACTACTTATTCCCTTATGGCAGCCTGCCCATACATCTTTCCATGTAGAGTCTTCAATTATAACGTTCATTTCTAATTCCCATTTTTCTTTGACGTACTTTGTGTTTTGTAAAGTGTCCATTGCTAATCTTTTATATATATTAGCTAGGTGTTTTTTTGTTGGGAAATGTCTCTCTAGAACACTAATAAAGTATTCTTCTATTTCATTTGGATTTTTACTGACCATTTCTTTTTCCTTATGATTTGTAACATAATGTCTTATCTGAAGGTACCTGTATAGATCCTTTGATGGGAGGTCAAATTGTTCTTGAAGTTGAGAAAATGATTTAAATTCCGTTCCTTTGAAAAGTTGATTAATTGTACAAAGACCTTTGTCGGCCCATCTTTTAAACCCACTGTCCCACAGGGAGGGTGGGAACTCTATATTTCCTACTATCAACATGGCCCTTGAGATCGATTCCGGTCCCCTGACCATTTTTTTTTACTGTTGTCCAGACTTTTAAGGTGTGTTTTATCCATTCGTTCTTTATTTTGATTTTATTGACTGACTTTATATCCATAAATGGGAGTACTGATAAGGAAACACCCTTAACGGAGTTCTGCTCTATCTTGGTCCATATTGCCTCCCGATCATTTCCAAGCCATGCCACTATTGCATTTATTTGTGCAGCCCAGTAATAAATTTTAAGGTTTGGTAGACCTAAACCTCCCTTGTCTTTAGGTAATTGGAGGGATTTTAATCTTGCCTTTGGTCTCTTCTTTTGTCATATAAATGTTAAAATTAGTTTATCTAACATTTTTAAAGTGGAAGCAGGTACTCTAATAGGGAGGGATTGGAACAAAAAGAGAAGTCTGGGTAATAGGTTCATTTTTACTGTCTCTACTCTACCGATCAAAGACAGGGGTAGGATCTCCCACCATGTCACATCACTTTTTATTTGTTTAATTAATTTGTTATAATTTGCCTCAAATAGTTGAGTGGGGTTAGGTGTAATAATTATTCCTAGATATCTAAATCCTTGTTTGGACCAGCGAAAAGAGACATTGTTATTTAATTGTGTGGGCCAGGTACCTGAAATCATCATGGCTTCTGATTTATTTTCATTAATTTTGTATCCAGACACTGACCCATATTCATGTAAGCAATTCATAAGTGCAGGGATGGAGGAAAGTGGATTTTTTACAAAAAGCAAAATATCGTCTGCGAACAGAGCTATCTTATGACTTGAACCTCCTTCATCCGCTATCCCTTGAATTTGTACATTTTGCCGTATTGCCTCTGCCAGAGGTTCAATACTAAGAGCAAATAAGATGGGTGACAATGAATCTCTCTGTCTCACCCCTCATTCTATCCTGAAAAAACTAGAACAACGACCATTAACTCTAACTTTGGAGCTGGGCTCTTTATATAATAGGTTCATCCAAGCCACAAATTCTCTCCCAAAGCCCATTTCTATCAGTGTCTGCTTCAGAAATACCCAGTCCACTTGATCAAACGCCTTCTCGGCGTCTAAGCCGAGAAGCATTGATGGTTGTTTATCCCTTGTCGCTATTGCCTGCAAGTTCAGAGCTCTCCTTATATTGTTTGTTCCTTGACGTCCTGATATAAATCCCGTCTGGTCTGGTTGTATTAATTTTTTTGTTTTTTTGGATTCTAGTAGCTATTATCGAGGTCAGGATTTTATAATCTACACACAGTAAACTTATTGGGCAATAACTGGTGCACAGAAGGGGGTCCTTTCCCTCTTTATGTGTCACTGTTTAATATGGCTTCCGACCATGAATTTGGGGGGTTTCCTGATTTTAAAGCATAATTATATAATTTACACAATATGGGTGAGAGCTCATTCACAAATATTTTATAGTATTCTCCAGAGAAACCGTCTGTTCCTGGTGTTTTGTTGTTTTTAAGTTTAGTAATACCTTCTCTAATTTCACTCTCTGTGATGGGTTTTATTAAAAGAGTTCTGCGTCCTCATTTGATAGTTTATTCATTTTAAGGGGTCTTAAAAACTCCAAAGTTTTCTCTTCCTTAAATTCTAGTTCTTCGGCCCTATATAGTTGTTTGTAATATATGGCGAATTAGTCTGATATTTTAGTGGGATCAGTCTCAACCTGACTAGTTTCAGGATTCCTAATTTTGGGAACTGCACAGCTGGATTGGGCTTTTCTGAGTTGAAAAGCGAGTAGCCTACTGGCTTTGTTCCCCATTTCATAATATTTCCTATTAATATATCTCAAAGCTCCCTCTGCCTTATATGTCAGAACCTCATCTAGTTGTTGTCTAGCTTCCTTTAACTTTTTAAAAGTGTCTTTCTTTCCAGATTGTTTGTATTCCTTTGTTAATTTATTTATTTCAGCTTCAAATCCATGTTGTTTAGCAAGCCTTTGTTTCTTAATTCTGGATCCTATAGAGATAATCTTCCCTCTCATTGTGGCCTTACTGGCATCCCATACGACTGAGAGGGAGACATTACCATCATCATTTATAGTGAAGTACTCAGTCAGAGCTTCTTTTAATTCCTGTCTGATATTCATATCTGTTAGTAATGAAACATTAAGTCTCCAATATCTAAAGTTGATGTCTATTCCTAGGTTAATTTTCATGGTCACAGGGCCGTGGTCTGAGATAGAAATTGGTTCGAGTGTGCTTTTTTTTTTATTCTGTGTAGTTCAGTTTTTCATATACAAAAGAGATCTGTCCTTGAATAGCTCCCATGTACTTGAGACATATAAGTGAAATCTCTCTCATTAGGGTGAAGCTGTCGCCAAATGTCCACTAGACCTAGTTCCTTCATCATATCTGATAGCCCCTTGGACATTTTGGATTGAGATTGTCTTGTTGCAGGTAGCCTGTCCAATTTTGAATCCAGGGTGCAGTTAAAGTCGCCTCCCACTATTATAACCCCTTCACTTTTATCTGCAAGTAGGGTTGCTATCTTTTTTTTTTTTTTTTAAAAAAAGGCCAATCTTCATTTGGGGTGTACACATTAAGTATAGTTATCTTTTTCCCTCCGATTGTGCCTATCATCATAACGTACCGGCCTTAATCATCTTGAAAAATTCTCTCATTGTTGTAGTACACAGATTTATTAAATAGGATAGCAACCCCTCTCGGTGCTCAGACTGGGGACTCCATTGTGCTACTGGGGGACTTCAATGCTCACGTGGGCGATGACAGTGACACCTGGAGGGGCGTGGTTGGGAGGAACGGCCTCCCCGATCTGAACCCGAGTGGTGTTTTGTTATTGGACTTCTGTGCTAGTCACAGTTTGTCCATAACGAACACCATGTTCGAGCATAGGGGTGTCCATAAGTGCACGTGGCACCAGGACACCTTAGGTCGGAGGTCGATGATCGACTTTGTAGTCGTGTCATCTGATCTCCGACCCTATGTCTTGGACACTCGGGTGAAGAGAGGGGCTGAGTTGTCAACTGATCACCACCTGGTGGTGAGTTGGATCCGCTGGCGGAGGAGGAAGCTGGACAGACCTGGCAGGCCCAAACGTATGGTGAGGGTCTGCTGGGAACGTCTGGCCGAGCACTCTGTTGGGGAGGTCTTTAACTCCCACCTCCGGGAGAGCTTTTCCCAGCTTCCGAGGGAGGCGGGGGACATTGAGTCTGAGTGGACCATGTTCTCTACCTCCATTGTGGACGCAGCTGTTCGGAGCTGTGGCCGCAAGGTCTCCGGTGCCTGTCGTGGCGGCAATCCCCGAACCCGGTGGTGGACACCGGAAGTAAGGGATGCCGTCAAGCTGAAGAAGGAGTCCTATCGGGCCATGTTGACCTCCGGGACTCCTGAGGCAGCCGACGGGTATCGGCAGGCCAGGCGTGCTGCAGCTCGGGCAGTTGCGGAGGCAAAAACTCGGAACTGGGAGGAGTTCGGGGAGGCCATGGAGAAGGACTATCGGTCGGCCTCGAAGAAATTCTGGCAAACCGTCCGGCGCCTCAGGAGGGGGAAGCAGTACTCTGCCAACACTGTTTACAGTGCGGGTGGGGAGCTGTTGACCTCGACTGGGGACATTGTCGGGCGGTGGAAGGAATACTTTGAGGATCTCCTCAATCCCACCGCCATGTCTTCCACTGAGGAGACTGAGGCTGATGACTCAGAGGTGGACTCGTCCATTACCCAAGCCGAAGTCACTGAGGTGGTTTGCAAGCTCCTCGGTGGCAAGGCACCGGGGGTGGATGAGATCCGCCCTGAGTATCTCAAGTCTCTGGATGTTGTGGGGCTGTCTTGGTTGACACGCCTCTGCAACATCGCGTGGCGGTTGGGGACAGTGCCTCTGGAGTGGCAGACTGGGGTGGTGGTCCCTCTTTTTAAGAAAGGGGACCGGAGAGTGTGCTCCAATTATAGGGGAATCACACTTCTCAGCCTCCCAGGGAAAGTTTACTCCAGGGTACTGGAGAGGAGAATTCGACCGATAGTCGAACCTCGGATCCAGGAGGAACAATGCGGTTTTCGTCCTGGTCGCGGAACACTGGACCAGCTCTATACCCTTCATAGGGTGCTCGAGGGTTCATGGGAGTTTGCCCAACCAGTCCACATGTGCTTTGTGGATCTGGAGAAGGCATTCGACCGTGTCCCCCGTGGTATTCTGTGGGGGGTGCTTCGGGAGTATGGGGTTCGGGGCTCTTTGCTAAGGGCTGTCCGGTCCCTGTACGAACGGAGCAGGAGTCTGGTTCGCATTGCCGGCAGTAAGTCAGACCTGTTCCCAGTGCATGTTGGACTCCGTCAGGGCTGCCCTTTGTCACCGGTTCTGTTCATAATTTTTATGGACAGAATTTCTAGGCGCAGCCAGGGGCCGGAAGGAATCCTGTTTGGGAACCACAGGATTTCATCTCTGCTTTTTGCGGATGATGTTGTCCTGTTGGCTTCTTCAAACCAGGACCTTCAGCATGCACTGGGGCGGTTTGCAGTCGAGTGTGAAGCGGCTGGGATGAGAATCAGCACCTCCAAGTCCGAGGCCATGGTTCTCGACCGGAAAAGGGTGGCTTGCCCTCTCCAGGTTGGTGGAGAAGTCCTGCCTCAAGTGGAGGAGTTTAAGTATCTCGGGATCTTGTTCACGAGTGAGGGAAGGATGGAGCGTGAGATCGACAGGCGGATCGGTGCAGCCTCCGCAGTGATGCGGTCGCTTTACCGGTCCGTCGTGGTGAAGAAGGAGCTGAGCCAAAAGGCGAAGCTCTCAATTTACCGGTCGATCTACGTTCCGACTCTCACCTATGGTCATGAGCTTTGGGTAATGACAGAAAGAACAAGATCGCGGATACAAGCGGCTGAAATGAGTTTCCTTCGCAGGGTGGCTGGGCGCTCCCTTAGAGATAGGGTGAGAAGCACAGTCACTCGGGAGGAGCTCGGAGTAGAGCCGCTGCTCCTCCACATCGAGAGGAACCAGCTGAGGTGGCTCGGGTATCTTTTTCGGATGCCTCCTGGACGCCTCCCTGGGGAGGTGTTCCAGGCATGTCCCCCCGGGAGGAGGCCCCGGGGAAGACCCAGGACACGCTGGAGGGACTATGTCTCTCGGCTGGCCTGGGAACGCCTCGGTGTTCTTCCCGAGGAGCTGGCCGAGGTGTCTGGGGAAAGGGAAGTTTGGGCTTCCATGCTTAGACTGCTGCCTCCGCGACCCGGTCCTGGATAAGCGGAAGAAGACGAGACGAGACGAGACGAGGCAACCCCTCTCTTCTTTTTCCTCCCACATGATGCGCTGTAGACCTGATCTACCCACTCTCTCTTCAGTTTTAAATGTTCACTCTGCGAAAGGTGTGTTTCCTGGATTAGAGCAACAGAACAATGCAGTTTCTTTAATTGGCCCAAGGTTTTTTTTCCTTTTGATCGGATTGTTAATTCCTCTTATATTGTAGCTTATGAAATTCAACTCATCCATGATCTCTGTATGGTCTTATGATATAGCTCCCTACCTGTTTGTACTGTACATACACATCAAAGTAAATCTAATCACTAACAAAACGTTGTCTGTAGCATGTGTCAGGAAAAAACAAATAACAAAGAACAGTACATATAACATAGAACTGAGCTTCCACTTCATCACTCTGATGCTGGAACTGAACTAAAACTGTGTCAGATCCCCGGTGATATTGGGGCAGAGAGGTGTGACCTACCCTCTCTGTGGAGAAAAGCACACACAGTGCGAATGTGACCAATATTACATTTAGATGTAAAAAAGGTCCGGATGAGTGTATTCCACTCATATATTCAAGCATAACCTCCTTCTGGACTATCTAACACACAACCTTATTTTGTGACAACATTTGTTTGAATAACTCTCAAAAAGAAAACCTAATGACGCTTATGGTATTTTTTTTGTGTGTGGCTGTCAATCTTACCACTGGTTTGGTTGAAACAAGTTTTTTTTTTTCCTTATCCATCCTAGTGACAGTCACTTCAATCTTCCTCCTGTAGAAGGGCCTTGAAATCAGTGGTGACAGAAACGCTCTCCTTTTTCTCCTCTCTTGGCTCCTCCATCCATCCTTCAGTTCTTCCTCGATGTGCTCCCTCTCCTGGCAGCGTACGTCAATCCCCAGTTCCTTCAACAACATCGCGGCACCTGTTAGTGATGTGAATGTCTTCTCCCCGGTGTTCAGCTTGATACGCAGTTGTGTTGGGTATAGACACCTCTCCTGTATGTCTTTCTTCTTAAGTTGTTTAATAACTTCGTGTACCCTCTTCCATTTTTGCTGTAGATCGGGAGAGTAGTCCTGATCAAAGTAGATCCGCTTGCTTTGAAAGAGGACTGGACCCTGGCTCCATGCCTGTTTTATGATTATGTCCTTCACTGCTGCATCCAAAAATCTCACTATAATCGATCTTGGGGGGCTGTGGCATCTTTGGGTTTGGCCACTAGGGAACGATGTGCCCTTTCAATCTTAATGTCCAGATCTGGTGGTAGTTTAAGTTCCTTCTGGAGCAAGTCTTTAATAAATCCAGCCATGTCTTTCCCTTCACTGTCTTCCGGGATTTGAAAGATCCTAATATTGTTTCTTCTCAGTCTGTTTTGCATATCGTCGCATTTTGCCGAGAGCTCAATGTTGCGATGTAGCAGGTATCTCAGTGCCCTGCGGTGGCGTATTTCCGCGTCCTCGGCTGCACCAATTCTCTCCTCCATTCTTCCTATTCTCTCTTCGTGTTCCGTCAGTTGGTCTTTTATGTCCGAAACAGTTTGTTCAACATGGCCGAGGGCTAGTTTGGTGTGATTGTGTCCGTCTTGGTTTTCTTTACAGGGTTTCCTCAACTCCTCCAGTACCGATGTATCAGACTGACACATCTCATCTCATTATCTCTAGCCACTTTATCCTTCTACAGGGTCGCAGGCAAGCTGGAGTCTATCCCAGCTGACTACGGGCGAAAGGCGGGGTACACCCTGGACAAGTCGCCAGGTCATCACAGGGCTGACACATAGACACAGACAACCATTCACACTCACATTCACACCTACGGTCAATTTAGAGTCACCAGTTAACCTAACCTGCATGTCTTTGGACTGTGGGGGAAACCGGAGCACCCGGAGGAAACCCACGCGGACAACATGCAAACTCCGCACAGAAAGGCCCTCGCCAGCCATGGGGCTCGAACCCAGGACCTTCTTGCTGTGAGGCAACAGCGCTAACCACTACACCACCGTGCCGCCCAGACTGACACATGTTGCTGCTAACTTTGTTTTTGCTAGTTGGGCTCAGTTGATTCTGCTTATTATCCTGTTTTCCTCGCTGGGGGTCGGGTTTGTCCTGTTTCCTTTGACCGGCGGAGGAGCTCATGTTTTATAAATATATATTTAATGTTTCAGCGTCAATATATTATTGTTGTCACTCTTATCTATATTTTTGTGCAGCGGGGCTCGGCTGCTATGCTGCATGCACGTCCATGACATCACCAGAAGTTTCAGCTCTAGAGTTTATACAGAATGGTGGGGGTGTGGAAAAAAAAAAGAGATAATGAGCGAGATACAGCTCTGTGGGTGGAAACTCACAGAAACTTGTGTTGATAAGATACATCAGAGGAAAATGGTTAGATTGGTTTGAGCTGCCAGGAGGGATATAATAACTCATATAATTTCTCTTTACAACTGTGGTGAGCAGAAAAGCATCTCAAAATGCACAAACCATCAAACCTTGAGGTGGATGAGCTACAACAGCAGAACACCACATCAGGTTCCACTCCTGTCAGCCAAGAACAACTGGTGCTGCGGGGAGCTGGGCCACCTCCAACAGCAGTGCACAGCAATGGAGGTGGGTGCGGTGGTTCGGATCCCCGACGCGCCAGGAGCCGCCCTCGATCGGGCCAGAGCGTATCGCATACCGGTGAGTATTCAAGGGGATACATATCAGGCATTGGTGGATTCCGGTTGTAATCAAACCTCAATTCACCAAAGCCTGGTGCAAAACGAGGCATTGGGGGGAGCACAGGGGGTGAAGGTGTTGTGTGTGCACGGGGATGTTCACAGCTACCCTTTGGTGTCGGTCCACATTTTTTTCCGAGGGGGAAAATTTATAGTCAAGGCGGCGGTTAATCCTCGCCTCACCCACTCGATAATTTTGGGGACTGATTGGCCGGGATTCGGGGAGTTGATGAGCCATTTAGTGGAGAGTGGGTCCTGCCATACTTCAGCAGGGGGAGGTCCCAGTGTTGCCTTGGCGGGAGCAGCTGTCACAGAGCCGTCTATGTCATCTCCGCATCAGAGTGAGGAGCCACAGGCTCCTCCTCTCTCTCTCAGGGAATCCCTCGCGGATTTCCTGTTAGAACAGTCGTGAGACAAGACTCTGCGGCATGCGTTTGACCAAGTGAGAGTAATCGATGGTCGAACGCCACCCCGTCCTTCCCCTATTTTTCTATTATGAAGAATAGATTATACCGAGTGACGCAGGACACTCAGACGAAAGAGCAAGTCACGCAGCTTTTTATTCCAAAGAGCCGCCGGGAATTGGTATTCCAGGTGGCTCACTAATCCCATGGCTGGACACTTAGGGCAGGATAAGACACTAGCCCGAATAATGGCCCGATTCTATTGGCCGGGGATTCGCGGTGACGTTCGTAGGTGGTGTACGGCATGCCGCGAATGCCAGTTAGTGAATCCAGTGGCCATTCCAAAAGCGCCTTTGTTCCCTTTACCATTAATCGAGACCCCATTTGAAAGAGTTGGGATGGATCTCGTCGGGCCATTAGATCGGTCGACACTAGGGTACCACTTTATATTAGTTCTGGTGGACTATGCAACGCAATACCTGGAAGCAGTGCCTCTGCGCAATATCTCAGCATGCAGTATTGCGGAGGTGCTCTTCCGCATTATCTCCCAAGTTGGAATCCCAAAAGAGATTCTGACTGATCAAGGCACCACGTTTATGTCACGGACACTGCGCGAACTGTATGGGTTATTGGGGATTAAGCCGATCCGCACCAGCGTGTATCACCCACAAACGGACGGCTTAGTTGAACGGTTCAACCGCACCCTCAAGAATATAATTAAAAAATTCGTAAGTGAGGACGCACGTAATTGGGATAAGTGGCTCGAGCCCTTGCTGTTTTCAGTGCAAGAGGTTCCCCAAGCCTCCACGGGGTTCTCCCTGTTCGAATTATTATATGGGCATAAGCCGCGCGGCATTCTAGATGTGCTGCGGGAAAATTGGGAGGAGGGACCTTCACAAAGCAAAAGTGAAATTCAATACGTTATGGACCTGTGCGCAAAACTCCACACCCTCACCCACCTAACCCAGGAGAATTTGCGGCAGGCCCAGGAACGGCAAACCCGCCTGTACAACAAGGGTACGCGCCTTAGAGAGTTCGCACCGGGAGATAAAGTACTCGTACTGTTGCCCACGTTAAATGATACATTTTCTCAGTTTAAACATTTGATATGTCATCTATGTTCTATTCTGAATAAAATATTGAATTTTGAAACTTCCACATCATTGCATTCCATTTTTATTTACAATTTGTACTTTGTCCCAACTTTTTTGGAATCAGGGTTGTACACTGGTATAATCTGTTCTAATGAAGGTAACACCAAGTCACTGTTTTCACTATATAAGAATATCACCTAAGCCCCGGACTCTCTACCATCTCATCTGTGCTCAACTGCTTTCTGTAACTCCCTCATGTCATTTTTTGATGAAAAAAATCCAGAAGATCAATCAGCATCTCAGTTCACAACCCACCCTGGTATCATATCTGAACTTTCTCCTCCTACTCACTCTTTTTCCTCCTTCCAGCTTCCCACCATCTTAGAAATTTCCGATTTCATCCGCAAGTCTAAGCCATCCACCTGTCAGCTGGACCCTCTCCCCACAGTTCTGGTTAAAGCCTGTCTCCTTTCTTTGGTCCCTCTCATCTTTGCTATCATCCACTCCTCTCTCTCCACTGGAACTGTTCCTGCATCATTCAAAACCGCTGCAATAACCCCAATCTTGAAAAAACCAGGTGCTGATCCCACCAATTTCAATAACTTGCGTCTGATTTCCAATCTACCCTTCATTTCCAAAATTCTTGAGAAAACAGTAGCGACTCAACTCCACACTCATTTATCACACAACAACTTGTATGAACAGTTCCAATCCGGGTTCCGCCCTTTCCATAGCACAGAAACTGCTTTTATCAAAATCATCAATGACCTCCTCATGGCAGCTGATTCTGGTTTACTCTCCATCCTCATCCTTCTTGACCTGAGTGCAGCATTTTACACCATTTGCCACACCACCCTCCTCAACAGATTATCCTCCACTGGTATCACCGAGACTCCTCTACTGGTTCAAACCATACCTTTCCTGCCGCGCTCAGTTCATTCAGCTTAAAACTTTCACATCCCAGCCTTCCTCTGTCACTTTAGGTGTGCCCCAGGGCTCTGTCCTGGGGCCCCTCCTCTTCATCATTTATCTTCTTCCCCTTGGCAATATCTTTCGTAAATAAAACATCAACTTCCACTGTTATGCGGATGACACCCAGCTCTACCTTGCTAGTAAACCCACCTCCAACCTCCCACCCTCCTCTCTTACTAACTGCTTGGCAGAAATAAAATCCTGGTTCACTTCAAATTTACTTAAACTAAATAGTGACAAAACTGAGGTTCTTCTCATTGGCACAAAATCTACACTATCCAAAACTGACAGTTTTTTTCTTGATATTGACAATTGCTCCGTTTTCCCCTCCCCGCAGGTAGAGTCTGGGTGCCATCCTCAACAATACTCTTTCATTTCAATCTCACGTCAATAACATTATCCGGTCTGCCTATTTCCATCTGCGTAACATCAACCGCCTCCGCCCCCCCTTACTTCCCATACCACTGCCATCCTTGTTCACAGCCTCGTCACCTCCCGCCTGGACTACTGCAACTCCCTCCTTTTTGGTCTCACCCACAAATCTCTTCACAAGCTTCAACTGGTCCAGAATTCAGCTGCCCGTATCATCACCAGAACCCCCTCCATTCATCACATCACTCCTGTCCTGCAACAGCTTCACTGGCTCCCGGTCAAATTCCGCATTGATTACAAAATCCTTCTGCTCACATTCAAGGCCATTCACAATCTTGCTCCATTATATCTTTCCAATCTTCTCCATGTTGCCACTCCCTCTCGCTCCCTCAGATCATCCTCTTCTATTCACTTGACTGTCCCCTCCGCCCGTCTCATCACCATGGGGAGTAGAGCTTTCAGCCGCTCTGCTCCCCAGCTCTGGAATTCTTTACCACCCATCATGAGGAACATAAACTCACTCTCACAATTCAAGTCCACACTCAAAACCCACCTGTTTAAGATTTCCTTTTCTATTTGACTGACTCAATTGCATTGTTTTATTTTAATTTGTTTTTAATGTTTTTATGTTCTTCTTATTTTTTATTTTGTCTACTTTGCACTCTTTGTAAGGTGACCTTGAGTGACAGAAAGGCGCCTATGAAATAAAATTTATTATTATTATTATTATTATTATTAACAGTGAATGTACATAAGACATCCATCCATCCATTATCTGTAGCTGCTCATCCTGTGCAGGGTTGCAGGCAAGCTGGAACCTATCCCACTGACTATGGGTGAGAGGTGGGGTACACCCTGGACAAATCACCAGGTCATTGCAGGGATGACACATAGAGACAAACAACCATTCACACTCATATTCACACCTACAGTCAATTTAGAGCCACAGTTAGCTTAACCTGCATGTCTTTGGACTGTGGGGGAAACCGGAGCACCCGGAGGAAACCCACACAGACATGGGGAGAACATGCAAACTCCACACAGAAAGGCCCTCATCAGCCACTGGGCTTGAACCCTGGACCTTCTTACTGTGAGGCGACAGTGCTAACCACTACACCACTACACCGCCCTGTACACAAGACATTGGGAATTAAATAACAGAGGTTTATTTTTACTCATATGTTTTTTTTTCCAGGCCTATATATAAGACCAAGTTTAAGACTCAATCTTGCATTACAAAACACATAAGGTCTTTTGATCCTTGCATACTTAGTGTTTTTGTTTATTATATCCGTATCATCATTTGGCCCAGAATCTATTAATATATGCCACACACCCTCCTGCTTTACTGCAGCTATTTTGGGAGCAGGAATGCTGGACTGCCCCATGCTGCCTGCTCATTTTGGTGATAAGGGGAGGACATTAAACAGGGCAAGCTGTTTCATACTATACACTATAAATTTATTCTGTTTCTCTGTTGTAGAGAAAAAAAAATTGCACCATTGGTCCACTTAAAGGCTATATTGTAACTGAAATTTTAGTGTGATGTGACAGTAACATTATAATATTGGGTTTATGAAGCTCTTGATTTGACGGAAACAGGTTTGGATATTTTTTCACAGTGTTTGATAAGGATGCACTCCCAAGGTAAGATCTGGCTTAAAAAAGTTTTTAATAGCATAGAAGTTGCTTGAAGATCTATTCAATGATTACGTCTGCAGGAATAACAAGTTAAGAGATTCTCTCTGTTTTGTTACTTGGATAAGATCTTGGCTTCAGATCGTCTGTGCTGTAAGCATCATATAAAATGTCAGTTTATCAATACTGACAGCCAAGTTTCACAAATGTAGTAAAATATTAACAGCTTTATGAAAAGTTATATTATACTCAGGGGCGGCACGGTGGTGTAGTGGTTAGTGCTGTCGCCTCACAGCAAGAAGGTCCGGGTTTGAGCCCCGTGGCTGATGAGGGCCTTTCTGTGCGGAGTTTGCATGTTCTCCCCGTGTCCGCGTGGGTTTCCTCCGGGTGCTCCAGTTTCCCCCACAGTCCAAAGACATGCAGGTTAGGTTAACTGGTGACTCTAAATTGACCGTAGGTGTGAATGTGAGTGTGAATGGTTGCCTGTGTCTATGTGTCAGCCCTGTGATGACCTGGCAACTTGTCCAGGGTGTACCCCGCCTTTCGCCCGTAGTCAGCTGGGATAGGCTCCAGCTTGCCTGCGACCCTGTAGAACAGGATAAAGCGGCTAGAGATAATGAGATGAGATGAGATATTATACTCAGGGGCGGCACGGTGGTGTAGTGGTTAGCGCTGTCGCCTCACAGCAAGAAGGTCCGGGTTTGAGCCCCGTGGCTGGTGAGGGCCTTTCTGTGCAGAGTTTGCATGTTCTCCCCATGTCCACGTGGGTTTCCTCCAGATGCTCCGGTTTCCCCCACAGTCCAAAGACATGCAGGTTATGTTAACTGGTGACTCTAAATTGACCGTAGGTGTGAGTGTGAATGGTTGTCTGTGTCAGCCCTGTGATAGCCTGGCGACTTGTCCAGGGTGTACCCCGCCTTTCGCCCATAGTCAGCTGGGATAGGCTCCAGCTTGCCTGCGACCCTGTAGAGCAGGATAAAGCGGCTAGAGATAATGAGATGAGATGTTCATATATCATTAATAATATTCAAATTGTATGTTACTTCCTGCTTTGATAACTATATCCTCTTTCATCCAGCATGTCACTGTGCCTAGATTTCAATTGTGTCTGAAGTGGTTGGTGAATTAAATTGACGTAAGACATTTATTTAAATTGTATTTACATTTTTTCCCCACAGAGCATGTCATAGCTTTACAGTATTATCGTCTTTAATACTAAAAATTTAACTCTAGTGTCTAGTTTTGTGGTTTGTTCCTCTGGGGAAACCCTCTTCTATCTGAGGGTTCCAAGTTACGAAGCAAAGAACCCTTGAAGAACCTTTTTTTTTTAAAAGAATGTATATTATGTATGATTGTTAATATTTTCATATCATAGACAACCTCTCCATAGGGATCTGATATAGCAGTGAAATGGTCTAATGTTTAATGTGTGTGTCTTGGTCTGGGAAACCCCCTCACAAAGTGATGTATTGACGTTTTCTGCTATATATAGTTCTGATACCTGCAGACTTTCCTGAACTATGTTTGTTGCATGGATCTCAATCAGAAGTAAAGTTCTAGCATTTTTCAACTTGGTTACCCTGAAAAGTGACAATGAAGAACATTGCATTTAAAGATTCCATTCCATCATAAATCATAAATATTAGCAATGAATCCTCTTTAGGGGGCGGCACGGTGGTGTAGTGGTTAGCGCTGTCGCCTCACAGCAAGAAGGTCCTGGGTTCGAGCCCCGGGGCCGGCGAGGGCCTTTCTGTGTGGAGTTTGCATGTTCTCCCCATGTCCGCGTGGGTTTCTTCCAGGTGCTCCGGTTTCCCCCACAGTCCAAAGACATGCAGGTTAGGTTAACTGGTGACTCTAAATTGACCGTAGGTGTGAATGTGAGTGTGAATGATTGTCTGTGTCTATGTGTCAGCCCTGTGATGACCTGGCGACTTGTCCAGGGTGTACCCCGCCTTTCGCCCGTAGTCAGCTGGGATAGGCTCCAGCTCGCCTGCGACCCTGTAGAAGGATAAAGCGGCTAGAGATAATGAGATGAGATGAATGAATCCTCTTTAGGCAGACTGACTGTTTTTACTGCTATGTTTGTTAAACAGACTCCTCCTCGGCAGGCAAGCAGCAGTCTTAGGCCCCCTATTTTTTTCATACAAACTTTGTTATAGATTTCTATTTTATGACTTCTACATTATCGAGTCAGTACAAAAACATGTTAGAGTTCCAAACGTTCATTTTCCAGCACAAAATTAAACATTACAGAAAAAAAAGTTTGTATTTGAGCAGCATATTACATAAAAGACCATTTTTCAGATTAAAAAAGAAAACATAATGAAGCCTACTGGGTTTTGGTGCAAAATTAAGAAGCGAGTGTGACAGTCGAAGTGTCCAGAAGAACTGTGGCTGGTTCTGTAAGATGCTCAGTAAAACCTACAGCTCATTTCCGCATAAAACTGCACTCATTGTACCTGAGACTACTTTCTTTTTTAAAGCAAGGGTCGTCTCACACCAAATGTTGTTTCATTTATTATGGCTTACTGCTGTTTATAGTAGTTTTTTTAAATGTTGAAACATTTCATTATTTCGAAACCATTTTTGGTCTACAGCATTTTTTTACATGTAAGACTTTTGCACAGAACTATAGTATATATAAGACAAGATTGTCTGGAGATGCCACAGCCATCCATGGAGTCCATCCATCGATTATCTGTAGCCACTTATCCTGTTCTACAGGGTCGCAGGCAAGCTGGAGCCTATCCCAGCTGACTATGGGCGAGAGGCGGGGTACACCCTGGACAAGTCACCAGGTCATCGCAGGGCTGACACAGAGACAAACAACCATTCACACTCACATTCACACCTATGGTCAATTTAGAGCCACCAATTAGCCTAACCTGCATGTCTTTGGACTGTGGGGGAAACCGGAGCACCCGGAGGAAACCCACACGGACATGGGGAGAACATGCAAACTCCACACAGAAAGGCCCTCACTGGTCACTGGGCTTGAACCCGGACCTTCTTGCTGTGAGGCGACAGTGATAACCACTACACCACCGTGCCGCCCATCCATGGAGTCCAAGAGAGCAAATTTGACCATGTCCTCTGGATAAGAGGGATGACATTGCTTTTTCTCTTTTTGAGTAAAGTTACATTAGCCAATTGTGGACATTTGTGGGCTCATGTGTGCAGAAGCACTTTCCACTGAATACGCTCAGTTGCCCTGTAACACAGCATAAGCAACAGATGAAATCTATGGTGACTGGCTTTATGTGTATCAGAAGATGCACATGTTAACTTAATCCTTACTGGTTGGTAGCAGTCATGTGATGGGGCAAATTAGTTCGTGATTGGTTATTGGCAAATGACAAAATTAGGAGAAAATGAAATAAAATCAACATCAATTTTGGCCACAGCAGCAACATCTGATGGGTTTTCCTGGCTGCCACACTTTTTTTTCCCTTCCCCTTTTTGTGGCTCTGGTTAGAAGGTTTACATGTTCAGACTTAAACATTTGTTCTTTGAGCAGGAGTATCGGTCAGGTGTCCTCCATCTCCTCCTTCAGCATTTGTACCTATCAGTGATAAAGACATGACTGAGATTGAACTGCACTCTGTGGACTCCATCAGTGACCTGCACCGCACACACCCTGAACAACACAGCAAAGGTACCGGCGTGTGCCGGTGTCAATCTGTGATTAAGAATCAACTAAAGCTGATCTCATCTTGCATAGTCACACATACTGTACAATAATACTATCCACTTGGTGTGTTTATTTTATTAACCATCAAAATCTTTGTCAGGTGTTCGACCTCCACGACCACAACCTCCATCCATCAACGGGAACCTTCGGATGATCGACAGGCCAGTCGTCTGTCAGGCAGGGTATCAAATGAGAAGATCCCCTATGAGTCACATCAACGATATGTGGAACATCTCTACGTGGCGTTACTCTTTGACATGTGTGGCTGTAATTCTGATCCTCCTCACTGTCATTCTTATCTTTAGCTTCTTAGGTGAGAGAATCTCATTTTATATATTTATCTTGTTTCCATTCTCAGGTTAATTTTCTTTGTACTGCTCTTATTTTATAGCTATATTCAAGGATTAAAGTAGGATTTTCAAAGAATGGCTGTCCTGCTCAAGTGGAAATTTACTATTTTTGTTCCTTTAAAGAATGTTTTCCAGTTGAACTTGAAATATGTAGTTAAGCCTTTCACAGATGTTACAGCAACTTAACCCATTTCACCATACACTGCTGTCTGACAAACAGGGACAATTTGGGATTTTGGAAAAACCAAAATCAAATTCACATATATGCACAATTTGTCCATATAATATTGTAGCCTCTTCACTGTAAACCCTGATAAGTTGAGTTTACTCAAACAGTGTTTGGAAACTGGTTGCCTTGAAATTTATAGTACATTAAACTTCAGATGTCTTGTAAATGTAAATTGCTTTACCATGCAGCATGAACTAACCATTTTAAGTTTTTTGTACTTAAAAGCCTGATAAGTTGTATTTACTCAAACAGTGTTGGGAAACTGGTTGCCTTGAAATTTATAGTACATTAAACTGAAATGTTTATTTGATTGAACTTAATATTTAAACTTTCCTAGAATTCATCTTTAGTGATTATACTTTACATTTTAACTTAACAAGAATTCGATTTACCTGTTAAAGCAATAAAACAAATGACAGTGTATAAAGTTTTTCCATTGCATTTGTATTTTATTAACAAGAAGTGCACAATAAACATTGAAACATGAAACATGTTTTTTCTTTAACCAGATATGTGCTAACATTAATACGTAGCCCCTTAACATTCCCCGTACTGCCAGCGGGACGCTGTATACTTACATTATCCGAAAAGTTTTCAAAAAAAAAAGTGTCTCATTCCAAATCCAGAGAGCTCTCCACAGTGACAAAAGCAACTTAGCCAACAGATGAAAATGACGTGAAATTGGTAAAATACCACCTGTAACTATCAAACTGTAAAACACGCGATTTCCACTGCTCTTAAAGTTAAAACAAACATTCCCACCGACAGTCAGGATCCAAAATACTAAGTTCAGAGAAGAAACGTTGGCTGAAGCTCACTCTGAATTTTACCAAACCTCACGTAACCGCTGCTGATCTGTGAAAGTTAAAATGGCGGCTTCACAACTCTGCGCAGATTAAAAAAGAGGCGTGGTCATGACTAAAACTTAGAATTTTAAGGCCATTCAACTTAAACTTAACACTTTTGACTATGTGTACAAATTAGTAGAATATACTTAATATTTTTTAGTAATGCAATCAAACTTTAATTTTTACGTACATTGTAATTAAAACATTTAATTAAATACAAAGTCCGGGCTTACAGTGTTGTAACTTTTGTGCCATTTTTTATTTATTATTGAATTCTTTTGAAAATGATTGTCCATGCATTATGGGCTATTTGTAAATTATAAAGGTTATTAAAGGCTACACAAAAATAACCTGCATTAACGGTTTAATCAAACAGCAGGTCAAACAGCTATAGTAAAGCTGTAGTTTACCTTGTATAATTCTAGTTTTACACTCTCTGGATCTGTGTGTATTACTCCTCTAGTCCAGCAGAGCAGAACTCTACACAGGCTAGCTGAGGCACTGAGGCAAAGGCAAGAAACAACAGAAGAAATGTCCATCATCTTTCAGGAGCTCCAGGCTCTGCGCAGAAACCTGACATCACTGAAGATCGGACACTGACCACCCACCAACATCGAGCACAGATATCTTAAAAAATGAATTATGAATACAGCTGATGATCCTGTGGATATAAAGCAGTGTAGCAGGATCAATCCAAAAGCATGGCAAGATCAACATGGGATCTCTAAAGTGTATTGTGTAAAATTGCAAGCACGCTCCATAGGGTGTGGCTGACAACAATGGTGTGTGTGTTAATCTAGTTCAACAGACCTTCTTATAAGTACCAGTTAGTATAAGTATCTTAAGTACCAGTTCTTATAAGTTACCAGCTGACTACAGCTACATTTTGAATTTGAACTCATTAGGTCATTTAAACAGCTTCTTATCATGTATTAAACAAGAGAGGATTTGTTCAACTTACAGTGTCTTGCAAAAGTATTCATCCCCCTTGGTGTTTGTCCTGTTTTGTCACATTACAAGCTGGAATTAAAATGGATGGGGGGAAGCACCATTTGATTGACACAACATGCCTACCACTTTAAAAATGCAAATTGTTTTTTTTTTTATTTTTGTGACAAAGCACTAATTAGGATGGGGGGAAAAACCCCAGAAATCTGGAGTGTGCATAAGTATTCACTACCCCAAAGTCAATACTTTGTAGAGCCACCTTTTGCTGCAATTACAACTGCAAGTCTCTTGGGGTATGTCTCTATTAACTTAGCACATCTAGCTACTGGGATTTTTGCCCATTCCTCAAGGTAAAACTGCACCAACTCTTTCAAGTTAGATGGGTTGCGTTGGTATACAGCAGGCCTATTCAACTAGCGGCCCGCGGGCCAGATGCGGCCCGATGAAAATTTTGTGCGGCCCGCCATGAGAATGGACTCCTCGTGATCTTGCTGAATCATACTTGCTGTGATTGTCGAGCATAGGCCTATGATTTGCAAGTAGCGCAACGCTGCCCCCAATGGTCATACTAATTCTTGAGTTTTCACACAAGCACAACACATGAAACTGCTCAACCTGACCTTTCCTGATTGAATATTTGCGAGAAAATTAGCGTTGAATTAAAATAAAAATAAATGCCACTGATAGGTCTGCTGCACGGACTGGCCAGCGGGAGTTTTCCCGGTGGGCCGGTGGTTCAGTGTGGGCCGGCGGAAAAAAAAAAAAAAACAGTTGCGCGCTGGCCTTTAATATGATAAGCAATGTTAACAGTTTCTTTAAGAAACTGTTAACATTGTTTATCATATTAAAGGCCAGCGCGCAACTGTAATAAGCAATGTTAACAGTTTCTTTAAGAAACTGTTAACATTGCTTATCATATTAAAGGCCAGCGCGCAACTGTTTTTTTTTTTTTTCTCCGCCGGCCCACACTGAACCACCGGCCCACCGGGAAAACTCCCGCTACACCCGATGGCCAGTCCGTGTCTGCCTGAATACTTTGAATCAGGAACTACAGGGCTGTGAAAAGTCGATTGCGGATTTAGTGGACAGGCTATGTGCCTGAAGCCAAGTTGACAATCTTAACAAAAGACTTGAGTGACTCAAAATGAATGCACTTTCCACACCTCCGTGAATTTATGACCACTGCACCCGGACGTCACATTACACACGTAATGACAGACTTTCATGGCAAAACTGACTGAGAACTTTACGCAAAGATTCCAAAAGTTCACCATCCCCAAAGAAATGCTGTTGTTTGCCCGTGACCCTTTCTGTCTTGCTCCCGATGGAGAAGTGAGTTTAAAAGCGCAAGAGGTATGTTGTGTTAATGAAAGCATGTTTCAGATGGAATTAGTGGATTTGCAGTCTTCCTTTGCTTTAAAAACGTACTTGCAGTCTGAGGGTGCAGACAACTTTTGGTCTAAACATGTTAGCAAGCAACAGTACCCCACAATAAGGAAAGTGGCTTTGCAAATACTGACAATGTTTGGGTCCACTTATACCTGCGAGTCTAGCTTTTCTCATTTGAATGCCATCAAAACAAAGTCACGTTGTTCTTTGACCAATGAGAAGTTGCATGAATGCCTCAGGATTGCTCTTACCACTTATGAGCCTAATTATCTTGAAATAGCCAAATCAAGACAGTGCAATTTTTCACACTGATTGGCTACATTCAAAAACTATGCTGTGATGTAGGCATGTGTGGCAACATAGGCTACCTGTCAGAAAATTGTTTGTTTTGGATGATTTGTGTGTTATGTGTGTCATGGATAGTGTGTTATGTCAGCATAAATTGAAATAGCCAAATCAGAAACTGTTTGGAAAAAAAAAACAGTTTGATGTGATGTGAACTGATATGATGTGATACATAGTTTGTGTGCAATGAACCTGTCCTATAGATAAGTTGTTTTGTTATGCTGTGTTTTTAATGCTGTGATGTAGGCCTATTATACATAGCTTGTGTGGCAACTTGGTTATCTGTCAGAAGGAAGAATGTTTTGGATGGATAGTGTTATGTGTGTTATGGACAAGTGTGTTATGTCAGCATAAAATCAAATTGAAATAGCTAAATCAAAAACTATTTAAAAAAAAGATGTTAGAATGTTTTTTGTTTACAAATTTGAGTAATTGCTTTTGCACTGGATAAAATTTTGCTTTGACATTAAATGCAGTTGGATGCAATTATTTTGCGGTGTCTTTTTGTATGCGGCCCCCGAAAACTCAGTGATATTTCCAATCGGCCCTCTTGGTACTAAAGTTGAATAGCCCTGGTATACAGCAATCTTCAAATTATGCCACAGATTCTCAATTGGATTGAGGTCTGGGCTTTGACTAGGCCATTTAAATGTTTCCCTTTAAACCACTCCAGTGTAGCTTTAGCAGTATGTTTCAGAAGGGTTGTGTTCCAGAGCAGGTTGATTTATACATACATCATGTGACAGATCATGTGACACTTTGATTGCACACAGATAGATCTTAATCAACTAATTACGTGATTTATGAAGTTAATTGGTTGGACCAGCTCTTATTTAGGGGGTGAATACCGTACCTATGCATACTCCAGATTTGTTTTTTTTTAAAATCTTAATCATTGTTTGTGTAACAAGAAAAAACAATTTGCTTCTTTAAAGTGAGAGGCATGTTGTGTAAATCAAATGGTGCTAACCCTCCAAAAATCCATTTTAATTCCAGCTTGTAATGCGACAAAACAGGACAAACACCAAGGGGGATGAATACTTTTGCAAGACACTGAATCTGCTTTAGTATATTGAAGATAAGAGTGACAACAGATTTAGGAGCACAAAATGTTGCATAATAAGCTCTGTACTTGTCTAGGAAATTACCACAACTAATGACTCCACAGTCAGAGTTAAAGGAACCATTCAGATACATTTTGTTCCTAAACCAGGCAAATGGAGCCTCAAAACGCACAACAGTAGTTCTTGAGGTCCAATTTTGTACGTCAATGCTCCTTTAACTAAAGATGCACTGACCCATCATGTATAAACCTTAAAATCCTAATGTAGTACTGTTTTGATGAGCATAAACTCTCTTTATAAAAGAACACATACAGCACGAGGAGAAAAACATTAAGAGTAAACAAGCAAATGAGTTTTACAGACATCTGATGTAAAGGACCAGATAATCACCAAAAACTGCTCCGTAACTTGCCTTACCATAGCTGATGTGTGTGTGAATATGATTTTTGTTGCCGTTATGTTTATCGCTTGTACTAAGTGGCAATGATTATGGCCTCTAGCAAAAGCAGTGTGTGATCATGAGACCATCCATACTGATGGTTGTCTCCAGAACAACTACTGTTTAAGATCAGGTAAAGTAAGTCCAAGTAAAAACGGACTCCAGAAACGCGTACTAGCTTAAAGAGTTGATAAAAATGTGCCAATAAATACCATTGCTTATTAAATAGCTGTTCATACAGTATTATAAACCAGATGCATAAGGACCATGTATTATTTAGATCAGAAATAGGTGGGTTTTACATCAACAATTAAAATAAATGATGACTGCTTTGTGCTGGAACTGGTTTATTAGAAGGGGTAAAAACTAATACACCTTTCAGAATTTGAAGTACAATTCACAATTTAAGGACAGTGGTGTTAGCGTTGGCTTCACTTCACATCCATGATGTTCTCGTCACACTGCTTTCCTCTCCATCCTTCATAGCACACACATTTGAATTTTGACCTCAGGTCATGGGCAAGTTCATTCCTGGTGTCGATCTGGGTAATCATGTGACCTGAATGAGGGTTGCGTCTCATGCAGCGACCGTTAGCACTGCATACGCTCTTGCTGCAATGTGCCACACCGCGATGCAAAGTGTCCACATACACACCCAAGACCGAGCGTATGTAGTCCCGGAGAAGAACACACTGGTGCTAGATGGACAGAGAAATGTGATGTGATAATCACAACAAAATATGAGCAGTGTATATACAGCAAACATTCACCTAGATGGAGTTTCCATGAAATGTAAATGCACAGATAATTACACTTAATATACAAGAATTTATTTACAGTCAGGTCCATAAGTATTTGGACATGACAATTTATGTAATTTTGCTTCTGTACATCACCACAATGGATTTAAGATAAAACTATCAAGATGTGATTGAAGTGGAGACATTAATTCAAGGGGTTTAACACAAAATATTGCATTAACTGTTTAGGAATTACAATCATTTTGTTACATAGTCCCATCATTTTCGAAAGTAATTGGACAAATGAACAATTATTAACATAAGCACCATTTTTAATACTCGGATGCAAATCCTTTGCAATCAATGACTGCCTGAAGTCTGGAACTCATGGACATCACCAGATGCTGAGTTTCCTCCCTTGAGATGCTTTGACCTTTTCTGCAGCCTCCTTCAGTTGCTGCTTGTTTGAGGGCCTTTCTACATTCAGTTTTGTCTTCAGCAAGTGAAAAGCATGCTCAATTGCAGGCATGCAAACTGGTCAGGGGTGAAAAAGGTGAGAAGGGTGCACGGACACACGGCACGCGTGCAAAAGTACATTTCATAGTCTATGTTACAAAAAAAATTGCAACCAGTGACATCTTGAATTTAATACAGCACAAAATAACTTTCCATAAACATGTCTTAATAAGTTACTGTTGAGTGGCCGGTAAATTGTACCATTTATTTGTCAGTGGCCGGTAAAGTTTGATATTTTGTGAAGTTAATTTTCACCCCTGTGTACAACACAGTGGGCTATTTACAAAAAGGTATATATTGCTGCCTGTGCTATCTAACAGACCTACCCCAGAGGACACACCTGGCCAATCCCTGTCTGTCAATTTTCTTAAAGACATCACCTATGTGAAATCAGGGGCGGATCTAGAAAAATATTTATGGGGTGCCAAGAGGGGGGCAGGAATTTTTGAGGGGTGGCAACGTATTATAGACGTGTATATATACTGAATTTAATCACAGTTATCACAGTTTGATGACAAATAGTATGTACACACTACAAAAGGGCACGGGCTGCCATTTACAAACTCATACAGACAAACTTAATCTCATGCTTTTATTGTTCACGAAGAACACATTCTCAGATGAGGTCTATACCGTTTCTGGACAGTTTTATACTGTATATGCAAAAGAACAGACACTAAAAACAACAGTAACAACACTGCTTCAAATTCAGCATGATTTAAACCATTTACACCAGCGTCACATTTTATAGTTTTATTTTCTCACGCTTTGTAAAGGCTCACCAGTGAGCATAACATGAACTTGTCATGCCTACAACAGCTGAATGCAGCGATTTCCATGTTGCTCAGCAAAACGCTTCACAAATTTATCAGGATCTAATGCTTTTGTGCGCTTTGATTCAATGCTGAGTACAGCCAAACTTGATAGTCTCTTTTCTGTCATAGTCGACCGCAAATAAGTCTTTATGAGCCTGAGAGATGAAAAACTTCGTTCACAGGATGCACTGCTCACAGGCAAGACAACCGCTATTTTACACAACCTGAACAACTAAAAAAAAAACAAACATCTTGGTATGGGTCCAAAAACTGAGTGAACTCCATGAGAGTGGTAGGACTCTCCTGTTCCCCCTTTTTTCTATCTAGTACTCTTCTCGTCTGATGTAACTCATGTTTAAGATCCTCAATATTTGAATCATAAGCTTCAGCCAATAGCAGAACAGCCTCCTCTCTCAAAAAAGTTGGACTTGATGGATTTAATGCCTGGACACCCTGCATAATGTTACAATTCGTGTTAGAAAATATTTCTCCAATCATGTTATCCAGAACTGGATAGTACACAGAGACACAAAAAGTGTGTTTGCTATCTGAAGGCATGTTTGGCTACTTCTTTTATTTTTGCTTGAACACCTGCATGTGCCCCACGCTTCACTGCTGCGCCATCGTAGCCCTGTCCTACAAGGTTTTTCTTGTACTCCAGCCCATGTTTCTCAAGGAAGCATATAATCTTGTCACTTAAGGCGGTGGCATCCAGGTGTTCTGCCACTTCAAACTCCAGAAAGCTTTCATGAACCACACCGTTGTAAAAATATCTCAGAACAAATGACATTTGCTCTTTTTTCTGAACATCTTTAGTTTCATCAACAATAACTGAAAACTGCTTGCTCGTTTTAACTTCCTGGATGATTTCCTCTTTGACCATTGCAGCCAAGCACTCAAGTATTTCATTCTGTATTGTTTTACTCCAGATCTTTTATCTCATTAATTTGTCATGAAATAACAAGGAAACAGATCATACTTGGCCATATAACAGCTTATAAGTCAATTGTCCCATAACTTTTGAGCCTGTGGGACTGTAAAAATGGTTAAATTCCTAAAAATTCCTAGGAATTTTTAGGAATTCCTAGATGCGTAATGCAATATTTTTGTCAAATGCTTTGAATTAAAGATAAGTAAAGCTGAACTTATACACTTCAATCACTTGATTGCTCCATTTCAAATCCACTGTGGTGTACAGAGGCAACATTATGAAAAGTGTCACTGTCCAAATACTTATGGATCTGAGTGTATAATAACTATCATCTACAGTCGAACGTATACACATGCAGACCTTGGACTTGGCAAACCTCATTTCACCCCACAACACCACACCAGCAGCACCTAAAGATGTAATCTCACCAAGTGTGTTTTCCAGATCAGTCTATAATAAAAACAGAGAAATACACAGTACAATCAAATTATTTCTGAAATGCCAAATATGTGTAAGTGGGAGACTAATTTGTAAGGTAATGGAAAGTTAAGCAACTGTTTAAATAATTATTTTGGACCAACCAATTCTGTAGTACCAACCAGTCACAAGAAAACTGGAAAATGTATTCTGCTAGTGTAACATTAAAAAAACAACAACAAAAAAACAGGATTGTGTAAAATAAAATCACAATTACTGAAATGTGTGCAAGTGGAAGAACACAAGTCTTTAAAGCTAGCAAATAATTTATTGGCTGGCATGGTTGTGTAGCATTTCCACCTCATGGCTGTGTGAATGAAAGTATTCACGGTTATCCATTCTGGGTCATGGGTGAGCTGGAGCCAATCTCAGCTGCCATTGGGTGAGAGGCGGGGTCCATCCTGGACAGGTCCCCAGTCTACTGCAGGGCTTCATTCATTCATTGTTAACAGCTATTTTTTGGTTTGTGTTGAACTGAAGGTATTGCTGAGCAACTGTTGAGGTTTTTTTCTCAATGTGAAAAATCAATCCTGTGCATTTATTTTAAAAAATAAATCACTGGGCATAGGAATCCAATCTGAACTGGTGATGAAAATTACTTCTGTTAATGACAAAATTAAGAATGATCCATAACTAGCACTTTCTGAGACCTAAAGGCAGAGTGTGCTTTGTTAGACACTAATTAAATCAGCATTAACTACTATTAATTATTTCATAAATTTTAATTCATTTTTCAGAACGATTCGAGGTGTGGTGGTTGTGTTGCGTGGTTATTTTATAGATTCCCATTATGGGTACATTTACTTTTACTTCCAATGCTTAAACTAATTTAAACATGGATACTTTGATTTAAAATTAATTTTTAAACAAAACAAACAGGGCCGCACGGTGGTGTAGTGGTTAACGCTGTCGCCTCACAGCAAGAAGGTCCAGGTTCGAGCCCCGTGGCCGGCGAGGGCCTTTCTGTGCGGAGTTTGCATGTTCTCCCCGTGTCCGCGTGGGTTTCCTCCAGGTGCTCCGGTTTCCCCCACAGTCCAAAGACATGCAGGTTAGGTTAACTGGTGACTCTAAATTGACCGTAGGTGTGAATGTGAATGGTTGTTTGTGTCTATGTGTCAGCCCTGTGATGACCTGGCGACTTGTCCAGGGTGTACCCCGCCTTTCGCCCGTAGACAGCTGGGATAGGCTCCAGCTTGCCTGCAACCCTGTAGAACAGGATAAAGCAGCTAGAGATAATGAGATGAGATGAGACAAAACAAACAGAAAAAAAAAACACTCAGGTTCTTGGGGGGGGGGGGGGGGGGCAGCAACACCCAGCCAATAGGAACTTTTTTCTTCTTTTGCCATTTTTGTCCTGTACTTGTTTTCAGGGGATGCAACTGATGGCAACACTAAAGAGAGAGGCTGTAATTGTAGATTTCACATTTCAAAACAGCTTTAACCAACTTCCACCACAAGTGCTTTTCCTGTTTTAATGCAAGGACAGCACTGCATCAATGACAAAAACAGCGTGTATGTGTGAATATACCTGGTTTAAGAAGTGTAGAGTTTTTGTAAAGGCCACTCGAGCGTAAGGTAGAACAGGAAGTTGGGAAGCGTCACGTTCATGCTGTGATGCCACTCGGAATGCCTCGAGTACACGGTGTCTTACCATAAGCCGTGTATTTGGGTGGCCCGCTAGCCCACGGTGCACATACACACTTGGGTAGATTGCAGTGGACTGCTGCCATAAAAACACCAGTTTGTCATTTAGTGTCTCTATTCCAGGTTTGCAGTGCCCGGTGTACCCACTCTCTTCTGCCCCATGGCCATTATAGCAGCCAGGGAATCCATAAAACCCCCACAATCCCTTGGGACAAGTCTTGACTCCAAGTCGCAGCGTTTCTTCCATAAACGACCGTGCTGCTTTCTCAAACTCAGCCGTTGCCAGTGATGTTACTTCCTCCTCAGACATTTCTGCATGTTTCTCTCTTACCAGTTGCTTCGACAGATCATGGTAGACCTGTCGGTTTCCAAAGTTGCGGACCCACAGAGGTTGCCACTTCTCCCAGTCCACCACAGCCAACCCGTTAAAACTCCTCCGCATAAATGCATGGATCTGTCCCTCTGACAGTGCAAGGTGACGGTCAAGATCGCCCTTCTGAGGAATCCCGCCATTCACACTCTCGCCCTGGCGATTGATGTAGGGATACAAACCAAGTCGGCGTTCATAAAACAGATTTATCTTCTCACCTCTGAATCTCTGTTCTGCATTGTGTATGATGCCATGCTGTTGTAGGGGCAGTGAAACACCAAACACACGCTCACATTTTGAGGTAGGCATGTTCCACACCACAGAGAAACCCTGATTCCTGATGACAGGATCACTGTCTGAAACAGTGCCACTGAGAAACAGGGACAGGAGGAAGGGGAGCAGTAGGGAGGACCTGCAAAACATGATGGCTTCTCCTATAGAACAGACACAGCTCAATCACATATCTAATTTAAAAATATCCAACACAAGTACATCACCTGACTGAACAAAATTCATGGAAATCATTTAACTGTCTTAAAAACCCAAAGGAATCCAAGTCAAATAAAAAGCAAGTCCATCCAGCCATTCATAGTCTATTCCACTTATCCATTAGGGTCAATGGGGGAAGCTGGAACCAATCCCAGCTGACTTTGGACAAGAGGCGAGGTTCACCCTGGGCAGGTTGCCAATCTATCGCAGCATTAACACAGAAACGAGCAACCATTTACACTCACGTTCACACCTATGGGCAATTTAGAGGAACCAGTTGACCTAATCCATATGTCTTTGGACTGTGGGAGGAAACCGGAGCACCTGGAAGAAACCCACACAGGCACAGGGAGAACAAGCAAACTCCACACTGAAAGGCCTCAGTTGGCCACAAGGTTCAAACCCAGAACCTTCTTGCTGTTAGGCAACACTGCACTCCACAAATCAAGTCAAATCTTTAGATATAAATACAAAGAGCTCTGTAGGGCAGTACAGTGGCATAGCAGGTAGTACTGCTGCCTAACCACTTCAGGGTCCCTGGTTTGACCCCGAGCTCGGATTACTGTCTTTCTCTGTATGTTCTCCCATTGTGCAATGCACAAAGAATACACCCATGAGCATATGTATACAATCTACTGAGTATGAAGTGTGCTTGATGTATGCAGGTAAGGTGAGAGGTAAAATCCCAAAAGACGTGTGTTGTCCATACGTGTGGAAAGTCATCAGCTAGTCCCGGTTCCATTAGGAACCTGAACTGCTTGTGGAAAACTTTATCAAGTCAACAATCTAAAGCTGGGAAACTTTGTATTTTTGCTGTTAAGGTTTTCAGTCTTCTGGGTTTTTTTTTCCAATGTCTTGTGGTAGTGAGTCTAGGAAGCTGGACAACAACTGATGACATCATGGGATTGTGGCGGGGGGGCGTGGTCAAGCATCGGTCTGTGACTGGAGGGCGGAGTCAGGGAAGGTAAGTGGCAGAATCACTACACCTGAGGTGAATTAACCTGTTTGTGTGTCTTCCCAGGAGCCGCGCCCTATTTAAGGAAGAGAGCAAGAGCAGAGCGGGCTCTCTCCCCAACCAGATGACTTATGTGTGTGTGTATGCGTGTGGCTGGGAAAGTGTGTTTGCGACTGAAAAGTGCAAATAAAAAGAATTAGTGAGAACTCAGTACTGGCCTGCCATGCTTCTGTGCTCCACCCACCTAAACACTTGCTACAGTGGTGCCAAACCTGGGTCGGAGCGCAGGAGGAAACAGCCCTATGGAGTCCTCCCCCTTCAAGGACCTGGTCCATGCCCTCGCCACGGTCCAACAGAGCCAGCACCAGGCGCTGGTCACGCTCCGGGAAGAACAGGAGCGAAGGTTTGAGGCCCTGGTGCTGGCGCAGCAGGAAGATTGCTGGGCGTTCCAGCACCTACTCGCGTCGGCGGGGCCCTTCCCACCTCACCCTGACGAAGATGGGTCCGCACGACGACCCCGAGGCCTTCCTCGTTCTCTTTGAGCAGGCAGCAGAGGTGTGGGATTGGCCGGTGGAACAGTGCGTGGCACGCCTCCTCCCCCTCCTCACGGGCGAGGCGCAGCTGGCCGCGCTACAGCTCCCCGCCGACAGCCGGCTGGTCTACGCGGACCATTTGCGCAAGGCCCAAGAACGACAAACCCACCTGTACAACAAGGGTACGCACCTCAGGGAGTTCGCACCGGGAGATAAAGTACTCGTACTGTTGCCCACATCGAGCTCTAAATTAATCGCCAGGTGGCAAGGACCCTTTGAGGTCACACGGCGAGTCGGGGATGTCGACTATGAGGTCAGGCGAACGGACAGGGGTGGGGCGTTACAGGTATACCACCTCAATCTGTTAAAACGTTGGCGCAACGAGGTCCCCGTGGCACTGGTGTTGGTGGTTCCTGAGAAGGCGGAGTTGGGGCCGGAGGTTCAAAAGGGAAAACTGGCATCACCCACCGCTCCGGTCCCCTGTGGAGCCCACCTCTCACCGACCCAGCTCGCGGAGGTTGCCCGGTTGCAAACAGAATTTTCTGACGTGTTCTAGCCCCTGCCCGGCCACACCCACCTCATAGAACACCACATTGAGATGCCTCCGGGGGTGGTAGTGCGCAGCCGCCCTTACAGACTGCCCGAACACAAGAAAAAGGTGGTTCGGGAAGAACTCGAGACCATGCTCGAAATGGGCATCGTCGAGGAGTCCCACAGCGACTGGAGCAGCCCAGTGGTCTTGGTTCCCAAGGCCAACGGGTCGGTCCGGTTCTGTGTCGACTATAGGAAGGTCAACGCGGTGTCTAAATTCGATGCGTACCCAATGCCTTGTATTGATGAGTTGCTCGATCGACTAGGCACGGCTCGCTTTTACTCGACACTGGATTTAACAAAGGGTTATTGCCAGATCCCCTTGACTCCATTATCCCGAGAAAAAAAGGCCTTTTCCACACCGTTCGGCTTACACCAATTTGTCACACTTCCTTTTGGGCTGTTTGGGGCGCCCGCTACATTTCAGCGGCTGATGGATAGGGTCCTTCGCCCCCACGCTGCCTATGCGGCCGCCTATCTCAACAATATAATTATCTATAGTAATGACTGGCCGAGGCACCTCCAACATCTGAGGGCTGTCCTTAGGTCGCTGAGGCAGGCGGGCCTCACAGCCAACCCGAAAAAGTGTGCGATTGGGCGGGTGGAAGTACGGTATCTGGGCTTCCACTTGGGCAACGGGCAGGTGCGTCCCCAAATTAACAAGACAGCGGCAATTGCGGCCTGCCCGAGGCCCAAGACCAAAAAGGGGGTGACACAGTTCCTGGGGCTGGCTGGCTATTATCGGAGGTTTATACCTAATTATTCGGACGTCACCAGCCCGCTGACTGATCTCACTAAAAAGGGGGCACCAGATCCGGTCCAGTGGACGGAGCAGTGCCAGCGGGCTTTTTCTGAGGTAAAGGCTGCACTGTGTGGGGGGCCACTGTTACACTCCCCTGACTTTTCTCTCCCTTTTATATTGCAGACAGACGCGTCGGACAGAGGGCTGGGGGCTGTTTTGTCCCAGGAGGTGGAGGATCGTCCAGTGCTGTACATAAGTCGGAAGCTGTCAGTGCGTGAGGGGTGCTACAGCACCATAGAGAAGGAGTGCCTGGCCATCAAGTGGGCGGTCCTCGCCCTCCGTTACTACCTGCTGGGACGCCCTTTCACCCTCTGTTCGGACCACGCGCCCCTCCAGTGGCTCCACCGCATGAAGGATGCCAATGCGCGGATCACCCGTTGGTATCTGGCACTCCAACCCTTTAACTTCAAGGTGGTCCACAGGCCGGGGGCGCAGATGGTCATGGCGGACTTCCTCTCCCGTCGGGGGGGTGGGGGGGGAGTCAGCTGCAGGCCGGACGGCTGCCCGGCCTGAGTCGGGCGGTGGGGGTATGTGACGGGGGGGCATGGTCAAGCGTCGGTCTGTGACCGGAGGGCGGAGTCAGGGAAGGTAAGTGGCAGAATCACTACACCTGAGGTGAATTAACCTGTTTGTGTGTCTTCCCAGGAGCCGCGCCCTATTTAAGGAAGAGAGAGAGAGCAGAGCGGGCTCTCTCCCCAACCAGATGACTTATGTGTGTGTGTGTATGCGTGTGGCTGGGAGAGTGTGTTTGCGACTGAAAAGTGCAAATAAAAAGAGTTAGTGAGAACTCAGTACTGGCCTGCCGTGCTTCTGTGCTCCACCCACCTAAACACTTGCTACAGGGATCATTCTACATCACTGTTTATGTGCATACCAAGTACAGAAGCAATGAGAAAAAGATTAAAAGAAGAAAGATATCCTGGCTAGTAGAACAAAATGTTTATTCCTCAATCAGGTTAAAATACCACCTTCAAACGCAAACACTTTTTACATTGTCCAACTTGTGTAAAATGAAAGAAGTGGAAGAGTGAATGCTAAATACAGTACTTTGCAGGAATAAAGAGCAAACCACATAAGTAAATTATATTCTGTGTAAGCCTTCGCTGAACATCTCAGTGTAGTTAAAAGAATAATAGAAAATCAGCCTGACTGAAAACAGTGAGGTTAATAGCACAGGTATTTTTTTAAAGAACAAGGCTGGAACTGAAAGTTGGAGATTACATTACATTAGAGGCATTTAGCAGGCGCTCTTATCCACAGCAATGTACAACAAGCACACATACCCAGCGCCTGGGGGGCAGTTGGGGGTTGGGTGCCTTGCTCAAGGTCAGTTCAGGCATGGCTTTCCCTGCCCATCCAGAGAATCAAACCAGCAACCCTTTAGGCCCAAAGCTGCTTCTCTAACTTTTTGGTCATGGCTGCCCCATGAAAAATGATTGACTGACCAGGCAATAAACATAATTATTAGCTGGTGTACTGGTATTCACTTCTGGCAACAACTAGCTGTGGACTTCTATAGCTTTTACACTTTCTATTGACCCATCCCACGTGACGTCACGACAAATGCGGCTGCCATTTTGGACATGAACTACCAGTAGTCTACCACAGCCAACAACGAGGAATGACGGCGAAGCATCGAAAGGAATATAGCCATCAAAAAAAGTTTTTACTTTCAGCAAGACTTCCATCATGCCATTATATTGTTGTGCACCTGGATGTAGTAACCATCAACACACAAGGCAAGATTTATCATTTTATCGGATCCCGACAGATGCTGACCAACGGAGAAGATGGATGGTCTCTAAAATATTGGCAAAATGATGTTTATTGACATAGCAATCGTGTGTAACGGGAAGCATTTGCATATCTGAAGTGTTGTGTTTACATCAAAGATAAAATAAACGGATAACGACTGCTGCTGCCAGGTTGGGAACACAAACTAGTAGAAAGGAAGTGTGCCAACAATGCCAACACACTTCCTTTGTGGTCGATTCTGCTTTAAGGTAAGATGCATTTAATTATTCGTCTGCTGTGGGTTTGGAATCGGTAGCCTGACCGATTCGTTCATGTTTGTGGTGCCATTTGTTTGTTGACGCGTGTTGAAATGGAAGATTGGTTGTTGACATGATTTCCAGTGATGCTTTGGTGCTGCTGTGGATCAGATGTGTTGAGTAGCCTGACTGTTTTTTTTTCTTGCGTGTGGTATCATTGTTGACGCGAGGCTGTTTTTTGAACATGCCAATGCGGACACGATTTCCCCTGATGAGTTATGACTTCAGACGCGATGCGTGTGTGGAGGTGTGGAGTCCGCGTGATATAGGCTTCTCATGTGTTTGGAGAGCCACGCTCTGAGACAAGCGCAAGCACCCCCCCCCCCCCCAAGGGAAAAAAAGGGACCCCCCGAAAATATCGGCATAGTTCGAACACTGGGTTGGAGAAAGTAATGGCAAATAGTGAGTGCACAAACCATAGAAGGTAAACTGTACACAGCGCCAGGGCAGTGTGATGGTATGTCTACTTTTAGATTGTGTTAGCTTATCAATGAACACACTCGTCACTCGACGAGTTTCACGTCTTTACGACGGATACTTAAATGTGTGTTAGGTATTATTGTTGCAGTCTAAGCAGTCATTGTAGCAGCTAGATGTGCGAGAACCGAAAGGGTCTGTGCCATAAACCGTTATTTCTTCATGTCCAAAATGGCGGTCGCGTTTACGAAGGTCACGTGAGTGGGAAGGGTCAATACTACAGTGACTGGCCCCAGTAAGTCATTTGTTGTAGGACACAAATACAAATGATGCAATGATGTGGGGGTTTGATTGTCAGGGATCCCAGACAGGCCACTTGTTTGTTCTCTGCCAGCTCCCAACATGCCTGGTTTGGGAAACATTGGCCTATAAGAAGACAATCAAAGACTAGGAAACTAGTAAAAATATGTAACCAACCCTCAGCAGACAGCATTTCTTATGGCCTACAGGTAAATGTATTTACTGACACATAACCTACTTCAGAACAGGACACCAGGGGAAAAATACACTTATTTCAAATGCAATACAACAAAAGTATTTATCCATTTTAATTGTCTTGGCAGTGATATCTGGTACAAAGTCAACATAACTGGATATGTTAAAGAAAAAAAAATCTCTCTGATGTATTAAGGCACATCCAATTTCAGTATTGTGATCATATTTCACAGAGATAACATCTTTCCTGGCTATCTGTGATGAAATACCCCGAGATGCAGATCAGCAGTCCTTCAACCAAAGTCCTTGCCTGGGAGAGCTCATGACTTGTAGATTTCGAGGTTCTGAGGTATGGGTGTGTGTGCATGTGACCTGGTGATGTGTGTCTACATCAGATGTTCTTGTGCATCCAGAAGACAGGCAGTCCTCGATTATCTGTGTAAGGTGTCTGTTCCAGAGTCTGTTCAACAGGAACCCATGAAGATGGGGGAAGAGCTGGAGCAGGTAGAGGGACAAAAGAAGGGGAGGTGCAAGGAGGAGGAAGTGGTGGTGGTGAAGGAGGTGGGTGGACTGCTGAAAAAGAAGGAGGAAGGGAGGAAGGACGAGAGGGAGATGTTAGAGGGACTGGGTTTGATGGTGGTGGTGGAGGAGGAGGGGGTGGTGGAAGGGGATTACTGTTAGGTACAGCAGTATTATCCTTCATCCTGTTCTCTCTGTCCCCCTCATTCTCAGCTGTCCTGCAGAACTTATGGAGTAGTTCCTCTGGCACGAGGGAGGCCAATGTGCCCACGTTCTGAACAGGCCACGATAGCACATAGCCAAGGTGGGCATAGAAGTACTGCTTATCATGAGTGGTGAGGTAGAGCCGGCTGAAACCTCTGGTGCGGGCATAGCGCTCCACACCCTCCATCAACGCCCGGCCATAGCCCCGCCCCCGCAGCTCATCTCGCACCACCACCGATTCCACGAACGCACTGCGGCTGCCTAGCACACGTGATACCCGGGCATGCCCGATCAACATCTCATCCTCCAGCAGGACGAGACATGCTGGGTAGCTGTCGCGAGACTGGCGGAGCGAGTGGAGCCGCGCTCCCATGCTGCGCTGCCATTGAGTGTTCAGTAGTTCAGCACATGCCTCCAGAAGGTCCCAGCGATGGTGAAGAGGGACGATACGGACAGCCGAAGTGCTAACGTCACCGTCACACCTGCACACATGGCCATGGGCAGGAGTCAACACAGGGATCAAGGTTTGAGAGTTTTAAAATGACATTGGGTTTGCAGTGGGGTTCTGTTAGAACTGGTGCAACATGCAGCTTTCTTGCTTTCTCACGAAACGAGCCAAGGAAGACATAAGATGTGTGGTTGGTTTAGTAATACAAAAGGTTGGTGGTGTGTGTTAGAACACAACATTTGAAACCAAAGCAAGCTCAGACACTATCAAGCCAAGAACAGAGCAGAGCTGCATTTCACATTCTGTTTCATTCACGACTTTACACATCCCTCTTTTGCAAACTGTTGGTCTTGCAATTTTTGTGTGTTCCCTTTTCACAAAAAAATGACCACAGAAGGACAATGAAGGAACCTTTAACCCCCCCCCAACAGTTGAAGATACTATAAGCAAAATAACACCTCCTGACCACAGAAATTCATAAAGCTGCTGCTGTACATAACGTGTAGATCACAAAGTACATTTTATTAACAGGAAGTAAATGTATGGCTTTTTAGTCTGAATTAGTAATTAACTTACAACTAATCAACATCACCACCTTGTTGAACAGTCAGTTCCAAGTCTATTAAAAACTTACACAAATGACTCACCATGCTATTTCAAGTATAACCAAACAACTTTATCCCCTAGCATTTTAAATGCTGTGATATTATGATTAGGAATGTCAGACAACTAAAACCAGAATTTAGAAAAATAAAAAGTTTACGACTTTCATTTCCAACTTAACTTGGTGAACCCAGAGTGACTGTCCTATAGAAATAACAATGCTGCACTTTCTAAGCTATAAAAACAAGGATATCATTCGCAAACAGAGTGTAAATGCCTACAGACTTACCGACAGTGATGTGTGTATCATCACAGCAAGACTAAACTGAGCCACATACACACACTCACACCAAGAAGACAGCATCAGAATAAGGAAATAGCTGGTTGCTTATAAGTATGCAACAGTGTTGTTTCATATCAGCCAGTAGACATGCTTAAACTCAAGCTATTTTTATTTTAAAAGTGTTAAATGGTTTAATAGAAGTGCAGTGGAAATTAATTCCAGTCAAGCAACGCGCATTGTGCTGAGGCATCACTGAGACAAGCTGACATGCACATGGATGTCTAAAAAGAGAAAATAGCAAACAGTTAAGATCAGTTACACAGAAGCAGTGTTTCTAAGGCCTGGTCCCACTGAGAGTTTTATCCTCAGAGAGCGTAATTAATAATTCAGAATAATAATTGAAGTGTGTTAGTATGGAATGGAACCAACCAGCAAAATACTACAAAGCGTATCCATCTGCAAGGCATGTGCAAATATCGTGGTTGCACAGTATACAGTGTTATTCAATGTGCACATATTATTAACACCGCAAATATCATCTCTTACATACAGAATAAAAACAGGCTAACTTGGCCATAAGATGATAACCTAACAGATTTGAAGACAGTGATAAAGGGAAAGTTTATACACAGCCCTAATGGTGACATTTCTTCTTAATAAAACAATGCGTAGGCACCTATTAGTAATGCATGTGAACAAGCTCTTCCATCCTTTTATACTAGCCAGGGCTTTCCACAGAAAAAAAAATCATCAGCCCGGCGGGCCCTAAAGGCTGCTAAGGGAGTCCGGGGGCATACTCCCCTGGAAAATTTTGAAATTAGAGACTTCAAATGGTGCATTCTGATGGCATCTAGGGCTGATTTAGGCACAATTCAACATTTTGTGTTTTTTTTTTTTTTACCTTGTCAAATATGCAAGGGGCAAAATTAGATTTGAAATGAAAACACTTGGTGGCACGGTGGTGTAGTGGTTAGCGCTGTCGCCTCACAGCAAGAAGGTCCGGGTTCGAGCCCCGTGGCCGGCGAGGGCCTTTCTGTGTGGAGTTTGCATGTTCTCCCCGTGTCCGCGTGGGTTTCCTCCGGGTGCTCCGGTTTCCCCCACAGTCCAAAGACATGCAGGTTAGGTTAACTGGTGACTCTAAATTGACCGTAGGTGTGAATGTGAGTGTGAATGGTTGTCTGTGTCTATGTGTCAGCCCTGTGATGACCTGGCGACTTGTCCAGGGTGTACCCCGCCTTTCGCCCGTAGTCAGCTGGGATAGACTCCAGCTTGCCTGCGACCCTGTAGAAGGATAAAGCGGCTAGAGATAATGAGATGAGATGAAAACACTTTGTAGCACACCTCTTCATTTTCCAGTTCCAGGATGCCAGGAACAGAATCGAGGTCAAATCACGCAACAGCGCCATCTAGTGACCAGCACCTAGAACGTGGTTTTATGTATGGTTGCAAATGGCAGTCAGTGCCCACAGCGAAACCCTTTATTTTCACTTCTGGGTTGAGTACCAGGATAGTCTAGACCTATATTATAACAATATCTTCCTATTTCTATAGTTATTACTCATTTTCAGAAGGGAATAGAAGATATTTAGGTGCGGAAAGTACTGTGCGTTGTTCAATTTATAGTATTGATTTTTTTTTTGGTGTGCAAGTGACAGCATGGTGCTTTGAGGAAAGCCCAGCTAGCAAGCAACAAGTTGTTTGTCGTTTGCCTCTTGTGGGTGTGTACTATCCAGTATTCTTTTGTTACAATGTGAGACGGCAAAATTCATATCCTACGGCCCACTGTACAATTTATACACATCACTTTTGTTTAAATGCAGTTAAGTACTTATCTTTCGACGTGACATGCTAGGCTCCATACTCTTATCTTCCGTTGACAGATTAGCAAAGCAACCTAACTGTACTACCAACTCACACTCACCAGAGGCACCAACAATCTCTGATACTTCCTTCCAAAATTTATTTTTATTCATAATCTCTCTATACACATTTAATGAGAGGTTGTATGTGACGAAATAAGAAGCATGGGTACAGCTATGTGCATCTAAATGAGAAGTAACTGCAGGTGCTAGAGTTGTGAGCGGTGAACTGAAGAAACATCAGACCACCATGCCAGGAGTCACTGGAGCCAACTGCATAGATTTGTCATTTTACTGAAGCTGACCTAATTTGCGTAGAATTGAGAAAAATTTCAATTCAAATGACACTTGTTGCTGAAAAGGACCAGCTAACCCTTCCCAGAAGCCTCTGCTCTAAGTTGAGTCATCATTTTCCATGCCATCAATACGCCACTGTGTTAGATTTGAATGTCCACTAAAATGTGATAACATCCTAGGACATAGATCATAAACTACCACAGGACTGAAGATAGACATTTTGTTAAAATAGCTATATTTTACAGCCTTTCAACCGATCCGTTCACTTTTCGTATGGTTATTCCGTTGTAATGGACCGGAACTGGCCTCAGCCATCTGGACTGATACTCAACTCCTTGCAGTCTTCTTCCATTTTTATTAGCAAAAGTTTTCTTGTAAACGCTCAGTACTCAGCTAGGTAAGCGCACACAAAGAAAGCTAGCCGAACTGGAAGGTTCAAAAGCAGATGTGGACAGTAACAAAATACATTTACTTGAGTACTGTACTTAAGTACACTTTTTGAGTGTCTGTACTTTACTTGAGTATTATTTTTTGGAAACTTATGACTTTAACTTCACTACATTTGAAAGACAAATATCGTACTTTTTACTCCACTACATTTCTATCAAGGTTGTCGTTATTCATTACTATGAAGCAGCTTTGAAAGGGGATGTTTTTTCTTTTCTAAAAAGTGATTGTTTTTTTTCGCAGGTGACACTAAGAGCCTGTCAGTAATCACTAAGGTCACGTCTTGTCCATAGACTGTATAAAATCAAGCTCAATGATTTCTCAACAGCATTATTTGAACACAATCAGTTGAAGGCAGAATGGAAGGAGGCGGTTCTTCTGGAGAAGGCACGCACCCATGGCTTTACCTGGAACCCATGTTTCAAATTTCTGAAAGGATGAAAGATACATTTCATTTTAAATGTTTGCTTTGTTTACCGAAAACTAACCACATCATGGCCTTCAAAAACTCGCCGTCCAACCTGCGGAAGCATATTAAGGTACTGTATGTAAACGTTTTATTCCAAGAGAAAGCTTGCAACGAAGTTGTCTGTGCTTTTAGAGCTAGCGATAACGTTGCAATAGTTATACAGTCTGGTTAGTCAAATGACTTTCTATGGATTTTCCTGCCAAGCTGCCCTCGCCTTGTCCACGGCTAACGATAACACATAGCTAGTTAACTTGGACACTGTTAGCATGTAAAAACGGAGTTACGCTAACATGAATAACGTTAACTTATCTGAAGTCCTTTCAGAAATGTGTTTTAGCATAATCCTGCCAAATAAACAGAATGTAGAAATCTCTCTTTTCTAGTAGCATTAGCTACCCAATATGATTTTGAGTTTGAAAAGAGTTTGCTAGCATGTCAGGTGGAGCTTCACTGACTAGCTAGCTTAACGTTAAACCACCATGATGCACAGCATGCGTTCATTTTGTGAATTCACATTTCTGTCCTTGGTAATGGCATTAGGTTTTGTAAATGCTGTGGCAATAATACAACAATGCGTTGACAGAAAATGTACTTTTAATACTTCAGTACTTTAACTTAAATAAAAATTTGACTGGACAACTTTCACTTGTATCGGCTTATCCTGTTCGCAGGCAAGCTGGAGCCTATCCCAGCTGACTATGGGCGAGAGGTGGGGTACACCCTGGACAAGTCGCCAGGTCATCGCAGATCTGACACATAGAGACAACCATCCATTCACACTCTCATTCACACCTACGGTCAATTTAGAGCTACCAATTAGCCTAACCTGCATGTCTTTGGACTGTGGGGGAAACCCACGCAGACACAGGGACAGCATGCAAACTCCACACAGAAAGGCCCTCGCCGGCCATGGGGCTCGAACCCGGACCTTCTTGCTGTGAGGCGACAGCGCTAACCACTACACCATCGTGCTGCCCTAAATTAGGTCATATTTCGGAAATGTAAATAGAATAGAAAATTCCTCATGCTACTATTTCACATACTAGCTGACTTTATCCTTCTTTCCATAATAACTGTGGCTGTGTGAACTCAAACTTTACATTACACATCGGCGTTTGTTGTACAAAGTGGCCACCAGAGGGCGCTGTAAATAAAGAGAGTAAAGTGAAGTGAAATCTTTCCTAATATGGTATAGACTCGGTGTTAACACTTTAAGATTTAATTAAATGAAAAAAAAAAACAATAACCAGATTTAAACCAGTGGTGGTAGCCTGCTAACTAGCTTTACTATTTGGACTAGCTTTAGTCTCAGTGTTGAAAAAAAATGCCATTTATATCATAAAGCTGCAGTTATCCAACACTCACACCAGGGTGTCTGACAGATTCAACGTATATATTAATTTAGATCTTACTATCCTGTTTGAATTGATGTACACGGATGTGAAACTAATCTGCAGTTTCAATGCGAGTCATTACAAATTCTTTGTGCATTGTATTCATCCTGTATTAATGTTACAGCTGGTGATCACGTGTTTACCTACATGTTCAGTCTCTATCCTCTCAGAGGTCAAACAACTGGAACCAAACACACATTTCTGAAGAAAAAAAACCGACCCTCGAACTCGTGATTAATCACACGCTACATTACAGAAATAAAATTCATGCCGGTTTGTCTATCACAGCAGTAAGTGCAAAAAAGCGGTGCTTTGAGTCGGAGACTGCACTACAACGCCCTCTGGCGGACAGGATGATACCGCTGCTGCTGCTTCTTCTGGCAGATTACAACTCATGTTTGGTGCACACTGCCACCTACTGTACAGGAAGAAAGACTTACCAGAATACTTTGTTTCTTCTTACTATTTTTTATTAAAATAGCAATTAATTCTTCCTAGGGCAGCACGGTGGTGTAGTGGTTAGCATTGTCGCCTCACAGCAAGAAGGTCCTGGGTTCGAGCCCAGCGGCCGGCGAGGGCTTTTCTGTGTGGAGTTTGCATGCTGTCCCTGTGTCTGCGTGGGTTTCCCCCACAGTCCAAAGACATGCAGGTTAGGCTAATTGGTAGCTCTAAATTGACCGTAGGTGTGAATGTGAGTGTGAATGGTTGCCTGTGTCTATGTGTCAGCCCTGTGATGACCTGGCGACTTGTCCAGGGTGTACCCCACCTCTCGCCCATAGTCAGCTGGGATAGGCTCCAGCTTGCCTGCGAACAGGATAAGCGGCTACAGATGATGGATGGATAATTCTTCCTATTAACCCAAAGCATTTTAATGAAGATAAATATCGCTGGGCGGCATGGTGGTGTAGTGGTTAGCAGTGTCGCCTCACAGCAAGAAGGTCCGGGTTCGAGTCCCATGGCCAGCGAGGGCCTTTCTGTGCGGAGTTTGCATGTTCTCCCCGTGTCCACATGGGTTTCCTCCGGGTGCTCCGGTTTCCCCCACAGCCCAAAGACATGCAGGTTAGGTTAACTGGTGACTCTAAATTGACCGTAGGTGTGAGTGTGAATGGTTGTCTGTGTCTATGTGTCAGCCCTGTGATGACCTGGTGACTTGTCCAGGGTGTACCCCGCCTTTCACCCGTAGTCAGCTGGGATAGGCTCCAGCTTGCCTGTGACCCTGTAGAACAGGATAAAGCAGCTACAGATAATGAGATGAGATAAATATCGCTTTCCTTCCATCCCTTACAGGAGTCAAGTTTATTTGTATAGCGCTTTTAACAGTAAACATTGTCGCAAAGTAGCTTTACAAAATTTGAACGACTTAAAACATGAGCTAATTTTATCCCTAATCTATCTCCAATGAGCAAGCCTGTGGCGACGGTGGCAAGGAAAAACTCCCTCAGACGACATGAAGAAACCTCAAGAGGAACCAGACTCAAAAGGGAACCCATCCTCATTTGGGCAACAACAGATAACATGACTATAACATTAACAGTTTTAACATGAAGTCAGTTTCGTTGATGTTATAACTGTTCATTGATGGAAACTTGAGTGCAAAACTGTTCATGACAACCGCAGTCCTAAAGTTAGCAACTGAACTGTAGTCCTCAGCCATAAAAGCATTACTGTAAGGAGGCTTCACTTCAGCTACAAAATATATGCAGTTCCACCACTTTTTGTTCTCATTACCAAAGTTCATTACTCAGTCTTGCTAAAAATGTAGGCTTATAGAAAGTAAAAAAGTTTTCTTCTCCCACACAAGGTTCATGTTTACAGAGACATGCAGTGAATACCTTCATGAACATCCAGATTAATTTTTTTTTTTTTTACAAATTCTACATCATCTTTGTCCCCCTGTAGGAGCTACACTGAATAGAGTTGAGCAAATTAGCTAATGTTTAATTTCTTAAATACCATATGTGATAAGGGCAGCATGGCAGTGTAGTGGTTAACATTGTCACCCAAGTTCAAACCTGCCAGTTACCCCAGTTTCCTCCGGGTGTTCCAGTTTCCTCCCGCAATTGAAAAGATGTGGATTAGGTCAACTCTACACTAAACTACCCATAGGTGTGGATGCGAGTGTGAATAGCTGTCTCTCTGTGTTCGCCCTGTGATAGATGGAGACCAACGACAGCTGGGATTGACACCAGTGACCTACAGTGGATAAATGGTATAGAAAATAAATTAATTAATACATCCAAACACGTAATGTAAATCACAGCAACGATTTTTGTTTAATTTAATCTGTCCACAATGGCTTTTTCATCTTCAGTAACCACTCCATCAGGGGTGCAGGTGTCCAGAGCTTTTCCCCCTGGGATATTGGATAGAAAGTGGCCGAATTCCCCCTGGACAGGACACCGGTAGATTGAAAGGCAGTATGTGTACGTACAGGCTATTTAGCGGACACAAGCCACATATCTGTAGATTTTAGGACTGTGGGAGGAAACCAGAGAACCCACCGGAAACCCATGTAAAACTCCACACACAAGATAGACCCTGGAGTTGTGAGGCACAGCACTACCCTGTCTGCCATCCTGGCTTTTTCAGGTAAAACAAAACTTCCCTAATACATTAGATAAGATCAGTGATAGATTGGTGACCTGGCCAGGGCGTACGCCGCCTCTCACCTGAGGCCAGCTGGGATTGGCCCCTGCTTGTCCTTCAACCCTGACGCACAAGTGGTACAGATAACGAGTGGATGGATATATTAGACTTCAAATTGTTCTTTTATTAATTTAGGATTACTGCTTACAAAAGTGTTGCACTCTACTTCTTAACACTCAAGCCAACATTACATTACATAGTCTCAATATCAACACCTTAATTACTTTTCAAGCTTACATCCATCATATTTAACTTTTCCTCCTTTTTGTCTCCTCTCTTTCTCTATACACAATGCTTTATTTTGACAATGCACTTTATTTAATTAAGATCCAACCGTCATGAACATGCTAACGAGTTGAGGTCTCATTAGGGTGCTTCCTGAGATGTCTCCGTACATTGGCCTATACAGGATATTGGGCATTTTTCAAAGCCCAGAGCGGTTGCCGAGCGTTTCCAGAGCCCCAGTCCAATCAGTGCTCATATTGTAGACCACAATGGGGAATACTTGCAGGCACTCTGAACTCTTGTCACGAATGGAAAAAGTGGAATTAGGACAGACACCTACATTTTTAGTAAAGATAGATTATAAAGAAAAAGTAGAAATTTTGGTTAAATACATTTGTAGAAATGTGTTTAGACTGATGGTCTAATACATCATTAAACACATTCCTTTTAGAAATTGAATGGTGGGGTAACGTTGAGCTCTAATGGAGATATTGTTAAAGAATTGGGGTACTCTGAGGAAGCCCTCAACACAGGACTTCCTCAAAAGTATCTTCAGGAGGCAGTACCATGAATCTGTGGTGTTCTGGAGTCTCTCTTACTACATCATTGAGGTTAGTATGTCAGTTAAAAACCTTCAGAGTAAAAAGACCACAGAGGTAAATGAGATTTATCCTGAGATGGTAAAGGCACTGGATAAGGAGGTAGTAGTCATGTGGTTAACATGCCTCTTCAGTGTTGCATGGAGATTTGGAGCATTGCCCTTGGCCTGCAAACACTGATAGTGCTATATATATATATAAAAAAGGAACGGACCTAAGGGTATATCTAATGAGAGGAGATTCACACTCATCCTCCCCAGAAGTCTGCAAAAGGGTTCTGGAGAGGAGAATGTCCAATTAATGAACCAGGAGGGACAATCTGGGTTCCAATTAGTGCTCTAGCACAACTTCGTGAGAAGTCAAGCGAGTATGCTAATCCAGTCTACATTTGATTGCTATTGGCTGTGGGATTAAAGGATATCAGGGTTGATACTATGTGTGATCCAGCCTCTTTACGATTGCACCGAGTTGCATCCTTGGATATTCCATCGAGCATGTCCTGTGTCCATATCCTGTGCTTTTCATAAACAGGATGTCAAAGATGGAGAAGTGTCCAATATGGGGCCTAGATGTAACGTTCTTGTTATTTGCAGACGATGATCTCTTGGAACCATCTCAACCATTGGGATTTCCAAGATACACGAGCATTTTGCTGTAACGAAAATCGGCAAAGCCAAGGCCATAATTCTCTTCTGGAACAGAGTGGGATGCTTCCTTCCGGTGAGGGGAGAGGTTTAAGCATGCTGGGGTCTTATTCACAAATGACAGAAAAAGAGAATAACGACCAGATCAGGTATTGGTCTGCGGTGATGAAGCAGGAGCTCAATTTTCAGTTCTTTCTACTGGCCAATCTATTCCACCATCTTTAAAACATTGCCTCCCCTGCACAGATCCACTGGTTACTGCTTACATTTACACTATATTGCCAAAAGTATTCGCTCACCTGCCTTGACTCGCATATGAGCTTAAGTGACATCCCATTCCTAATCCATAGGGTTCAATATGACGTCGGTCCACCCTTTGCAGCTAGAACAGCTTCAACTCTTCTGGGAAGGCTGTCCACAAGGTTTAGGAGTGTGTTTATGGGAATTTTTGACCATTCTTCCAGAAGCGCATTTGTGAGGTCACACTGATGTTGGACGAGAAGACCTGGCTCTCAGTCTCCACTCCAATTCATCCCAAAGGTGTTCTATCGGGTTGAGGTCAGGACTCTGTGCAGGCCAGTCAAGTTCATCCACGTCTTTATGGACCTTGCTTTGTGCATTGGTGCACAGTCATGTTGGAAGAGGAAGGGGCCAGCTCCAAACTGTAAAAACAGTCTGCATGCCTAGGTGCTTGATTTTATACACCTGTGGCCATGGAAGTGATTGGAACACCTGATTCCGATAATTTGGATGGGCAAGCAAATACTTTTGGCAATATAGTGTATGACTGCACCATGGAATAAGAAACAGTCCATGAATTTCTGATACATACAAAAATCACAGTGACCCTTTTAAACATACACTACCGTTCAAAAGTTTGGGGTCACTTTGAAATTTCCTTATTTTTGAAAGAAAAGCACTGTTCTTTTCAATGAAGATCACTTTAAACTAATCGGAAATACACTATACATTGCTAATGTGGTAAATGACTATTCTAGCTGCAAATGTCTGGTTTTTGGTGCAATATCTCCATAGGTGTATAGAGGCCCATTTCCAGCAACTCTCACTCAAGTGTTCTAATGGTACAATGTGTTTGCTCATTGCCTCAGAAGGCTAATGGATGATTAGAAAACCCTTGTACAATCATGTTAGCACAGCTGAAAACAGTTGAGCTCTTTAGAGAAGCTATAAAACTGACCTTCCTTTGAGCAGATTGAGTTTCTGGAGCATCACATTTGTGGGGTCGATTAAATGCTCAAAATGGCCAGATAAGTGTCTTGACTATATTTTCTATTCATTTTACAACTTATGGTGGGAAATAAAAGTGTGACTTTTCATGGAAAACACAAAATTGTCTGGGTGACCCCAAACTTTTGAACGGTAGTGTAGATAATGGGCACACGACATAGAGCAATTTAAGAATCGGAATATGTTAACAAAATGTTTTGCTTTATTTACTTTTCAGAACATCTCATCCAGAATGACCAAGAGAAGAAATAAGCACTAGAGTCTGCCTCACATTCTCCAACAGAGCGGGGGGGAGGGGGGGGACCAAACCCAACAATAGTAGCAGTAATAATAATAATAATAATACATTAAATCAATACCATATATGGAGTTTGTGTGAGCAAGACAAGGATCTAACATTGGTCACCGTGGATACCACCAGCACTAACTCAATGCACCAATAGCAGGAAAGGAAACAAGTCTTATTTAAATAAGTGTTAATCAAAAGCTTTGCACGGTCATAAAATTTTTCTAAAACTTCTGTTCAACCATTTTTTTTTTGCATTTTAAGTTCAGTTTTCAGGCTTCCTTTCTTTCTCCGAACATTATTTCATGTCCTCTAAAGTTTTTTCTTCTCTTTTAAATGCATGTCCATGGGAAGGGATGAGTCCTTGGCTGGATTTATTTGTTGGACTGTGTGCGTTTTGCAAGTAAGTTGCAATATGATCAAGTACGCAAATGTGTTTTGGTGTCCGCACGGTCGTCCTTGTTGCTTGAGGGTCACAGCTCGAGGACGTGTAATGCTTCCATTTCACATCAGAGAGCTGACATGGAGGCTAATGTAGAGACTGCAGCTGTGTGTTTGTGAGAGAGTGAAAGTGAGTGTGTGTTGGGATTAGCGGGGACGATTTGAGGGTACAAGAGAAACGGAGGATACAGAGAAATTTCCATTGTCTCTCTTCTGGGGTAGGAGGTGAACATAAAAAGGAGTGTGTGCCTACAAATTGTGGTGTGTGTATATAAACTATATGTATTAGATTACTTAAGTGTTTGTGTGTGCATGTATGTGGAGTGTGTATGTGAGGTGTGTAAGGCACGGCCAGTCTCTGTCAGTCTCTGAGATCCACGCTGGAGCCAAACAAAGCCACCAGCTGCTCTTCGTAGTGAGCAATGTTCCTCTTCATGATCTCCTTGCACGGGCCCAATAAGCGCTCAAACGCCTGCACATCAATCACTGCAAAAAAAAAAACCCAAAACACCCATGTATATTAATGCCAAGCATACTGTAAGAAACCTCTTATATAAAGAATCACAGCTTTGAAATTGTGTAGGTTAGAGGTACATCCATTCAGACAAATAAATACAATTAAATTTAAAACCCTAGGAATGTTCATGGTCAGTATATGAAGAAGCAGAGGCACACACATGCACCTCACAGACATTTACCCAAGCACTTAACATCTCCAATGGCGTAAGCTGAGGCAGCCCGTGGTTTGTTGGTTACAAGTGCAAGCTCTCCAAAGTACTGCCCTCTAGTGCAACGAGTTATTTCTACCTCAGCATTATCCTGCTGGTCTGCTTTTGTCTGAAAGAGACACAGTTATGCCAGCTATTTAGTCAGCACAGCTCCTCTGTTCCCTCATCAAACCAGTAAACATTCTACAAATATTATACCTGGAACTCAATGCTGAACCAACATGTCTAAGATTCAGGCTGACTTTAAAAGACATTTCGTGCTTCTTGAAAAAGAAAAGATGAAAGCAAACTTACTTTACTCTTCATCATGATCTTCACATCCCCAGATTCAATAATGTAAAAACAGTTTGCTTTATCACCCTGAAAAGCAACAGTCCTGTTCAATTATATCTACGTAAATAAAACATCACTCAAAGACATCAGTGCTTAAAAACAATAGCATGACTATTTCAATGGCACCTACACAACATACAAATACAGATTTTTTTTTTTCTAACATCAAAAGGCATGATGCTTCTATTCAAGCTTGGTTTTATGTGCATACTTCTCACTGACCTGCATGATAATCCTCTCTCCATCCTGAAAGGTCTTCACCCCCAAAACGTCAACAATCTTCATTCTTTCAGACAACTTGAGTAGAGAGAGAGAAAGAAATGAAATATGATCAAGTATAACAGACAAAATGATAATTAAGATTTTGTTCAATTAGCAACATCACTCAGGTCTCAGTTCCTTACACGCCAATTTAGGAAAAGTGGGGAAAAGGTTTAATAGCACTTATCATTCATGCTATACATAAGGCAGTTCTTAATTCACACTGAAAGCTTAAATGTGAACACAAATAGACTATAAACAAGAAGACGTGGTCATCACTATCCCCCGTCACGAGCATTTTATGAAGACCTCTTAACACTTACTACCTTATAAGCCCACTGCTTTAATATTGACTTGTGTCGTACAGTGGTGCTTGAAAGTTTGTGAACCCTTTAGAATTTTCTATATTTCTGCATAAATATGACCTAAAACAACATCAGATTTTCACACAAGTCCTAAAAGTAGATAAAGAGAACCCAGTTAAACAAATGAGACAAAAATATTATACTTGGTCATTTATTTATTGAGGAAAATGATCCAATATTACACATCTGTGAGTGGCAAAAGTATGTGAACCTTAAGGATTAACAGTTAATTTGAAGGTGAAATTAGAGTCAGGTGTTTCCAATCAATGGGATGACAATCAGGTGTGAGTGGGCACCCTGTTTTATTTAAAGAACAGGAATCTATCATAGTCTGATCTTCACAACACATGTTTGTGGAAGTGTATCATGGCACAAACAAAGGAGATTTCCGAGGACCTCAGAAAAAGCGTTGATTATGCTCATCAGGCTGGAAAAGGTTACAAAACCATCTCTAAAGAGTTTGGACTCCACCAATCCACAGACAGACAGACTGTGTACAAATGGAGGAAATTCAAGACCAATATTACCCTCCCCAGGAGTGGTTGACCAACAAAGATCACTCCAAGAGCAAGGCGTGTAATAGTCAGTGAGGTCACAAAGGACCCCAGGGTAACTTCTAAGCAAGTGAAGGCCTCTCTCACATTGGCTAATGTTAATGTTCATGAGTCCACCATCAGGAGAACACTGAACAACAATGGTGTGCATGGCAGGGTTTCAAGGAGAAAGCCACTGCCCTCCAAAAAGAACATTGCTGCTTGTCTGCAGTTTGCTAAAGATCACGTGGACAAGCCAGAAGGCTATTGGAAAAATATTTTGTGGAAGGATGAGACCAAAATAGAACTTTTTGGTTTAAATGAGAAGCGTTATGTTTGGAGAAAGGAAAACACTGCATTCCAGCATAAGAACCTTATCCCTTCTGTGAAACATGGTGGTGGTAGTATCATGGTTTGGGCCTGTTTTGCTGCATCTGGGCCAGGACGGCTTGCCATCATTGATGGAACAATGAATTCTGAATTATACCAGCAAATTCTAAAGGAAAATGTCAGGACATCTGCCCATGAACTGAATCTCAAGAGAAGGTGGGTCATGCAGCAAGACAACGACCTTAAGCACACAAGTCGTTCTACCAAAGAATGGTTAAAGAAGAATAAAGTTAATGTTTTGGAATGGCCAAGTCAAAGTCCTGACCTTAATCCAATCAAAATGTTGTGGAAGGACCTGAAGCGAGCAGTTCATGTGAGGAAACCCACCAACATCCCAGAGTTGAAGCTGTTCTGTATGGAAGAATGGGCTAAAATTCCTCCAAGCCGGTGTGCAGGACTGATCAACAGTTATCGGAAATGTTTAGTTGCAGTTATTGCTGCACAAGGGGATCACACCAGATACTGAAAGCAAAGGTTCACATACTTTTGCCACTCACAGATATGTAATTTTGGATCATTTTCTTCAATAAATAAATGACCAAATGTAATATTTTTGTCTCATTTGTTTAATTGGGTTCTCTTCATCTACTTTTAGGACTTGTGTGAAAATCTGATGATGTTTTAGGTCATATTTATGCAGAAATATAGAAAATGTTAAAGGGTTCACAAACTTTCAGGCACCACTGTAAGTGCTAGGACACCTTCATAAAACGCTACCCAGCTTTTTTCAGTAGTATGAGCACGCAAAGTTTCATTGATGTAGCTTACGTAGTTTCTGAGAAAACTAGTCCAGATTGAAACAGACGGACTCCATTCCTATATCCCCCTGCGCACTTCATGGCGGGGGATAAGTACATAAATAAATGAATAAGTAGACACCATGTAGACAAGTCGTTTATTTACTCATGTCTGCATATACATACATTAAAATCATGTAACATCGGCACCTTTTTCATGTCATTTATGAAAATGAAATTTATTTGCTAAACTGTATGAACCATCAGCAACACCGTATAATCAAATTTGTGTTTCACTTTAATCCTCTCAAGACAGATCTAACAGTCTAACTAGGGACTGGAAGTAATTAGCTTCAGCCTTGATCACGCCAGAGGATCACTAGTAGCACAGACCGATGCAAATATTCCCATATATGGCAATAAAGTAGACCAACTTCTAAATTATAAAAAGAACACGGTCTGTTACACATCAATTCTGCGTTAGACATTTTCTATCCAGCCTTGTGTGGGGATTGGATAACAGACCCAAAATGGGACATCAAATTCAGTTTTATGAGCTGTAGCTACACAATACTTGTTTACATATTAGTATGCTTGTTTAAGACAACCACAAAGTTCACAGCCTCTACTGAGGAATTTATTCCACGTCACTTCTTACCTCCAGAGATTTGAGGAGTGGCACAGACTCAATGAAGCACTCGTACATCCTTCTCTTCTTCGCATTGTTCTTCACAATCAGCCTACGGAATGTTGCTCGGTCCTGATACACACACACACACACGTTTTCTCATCAATTCAGATCTCCCAGATTTGTAGTGAAGTCTGGACTTGTTTCATCTAAAGATGCTGCAATTGCTGATGTGAATGCAAGTCAGTATAAAGCATTGTAGTAATGCTATCACAGTATGCAGTAACACATGACTACAATAATAGATTTAGTCCTCCCTCCATTACCTTCCATTTAGCAACAGTGACCTGAAATAATAATCAATCAGCCATGTTTACATGTGGTCCAGTGATCTGGAATCAGGATCAAAAACCTTCATGTATACACCTCAATCTGTACAGTCCTCATTAGGGATGGGAATCTTCATAATCAAAGCGATACGATACGCATCTCGATACACTGCCAACGATTCGATACATTCAAGATTAATGAAATTGCCAGTGCTAAGATGCAATACGATTCTCCCGCATGCTGCGATACGGTGCGATACAGTACGATTTAATTCTAATACAATGCGGTCCAGTGCGATACGATGCGATTCGATACGATGCAATGCAGAAGAAAAGTGCACCATGGAATACAGAGTAGTTCAAGTTATGGCACTTGAAGCATTAAAGCTGTGCCTTTTATTTTGAAACACAGGAAGTACAACATAAAGTGCTTACAGGTCTCTCTGGAACGGCAGAGTTTACATATGGCCGTTGTCTTGTCCAGCTCTCCCCCTCGCTTGTAGAACCCGAAATCTTTCCATACGTTAGACTTGAAACCCACCACCGAATGAACAATGTCTGTTTTGTCTTCCTCCATGTTAACCGCTATCTGGCTGACTTTCCGCCTCTATCCTATTCGAAAGCTAGGTTGGACCCGCCTATTCACGCGAGACTTGAGCAGGAGAGAGATAGAGAGATGAAACCCAGAAATACCAGACCCTTTTCTAAACTGTTATGTTATAATTTATTCATTATATGTATTAAATTAAGATATTAATCTGTTTATATCGATGCAGACAGTTTAGATACGATGCATCTCGAGTTTATGTGCGGTTTTTTCCGATGCGACGTTTGCAAATCGATGCAACTGCATCTTAACAGGTCGTATCGATTTTCCGATGTGCATCGGTGAATCTTCCCAAGCCTAGTCCTCATGTGTACACCTCAATCTGACTGAGAAATTACGAGCCTGAATCCTGACGCTCGCCATAGCAACCTATGGCCAGGAGCCAAGGAAGCAAAAATGGCCTAAAATAAAATTGATATTTTATTTAATAATCTGTAAAATAGACATCATGGCGTGAACTTTTGAGTTTGATCACTGCCACAACTCTTATGATTTGACAATTTCTTGTTTTTTTCTTTAATGGGGACAACAGATATTTTAATTACTGTTAGTTGCACAAACGAGACTGTGCTAAGCTAACATTAGCTACTTGAGGACTTTCAAAAACGTGCAGATGAGGCAAAAATACCCAACCACTGGGGTTGCACAAGCCAGTGCATACTTGGTGCCATTCCCAAGCCTGGAAAGATTGGGGAGGGTTGTATCAAGAAGGGCATCCGGTGTTTAAAATAAATAAATAAATAAATATATGCCAAAGCTAAAAGGGGTTGAAAATCAATTGGGGCTTCGCCCTTTATTCCTCCCGTCACAAACTGTGATTAATCAAAAACTAAACTTGGACAGTTTGCAGGCTTTATTTAAGACAACATGGACCTACGTGCCAGTGGCAGTGTTTCTCCACGCATAGATTTCACTTGGGTGGACCGTCCAGGTATGTTAACAGCCACCAAAGTACATCTAATGACCCGTTTTAACAAACAAGTATGAGGAAGGAGAATATTCTCTGAACAATAGATTAAAAACAACAGATAAATAATAATAATGAAAAAGCACTATATCGCTCAAAAGAACTTTGCTGTGCTGGAAAGATTGACTAAACAGCCGAGTACATGAACAGAGAACTTTCACAGTGCACACAATCTTAATCGGTGTGTACCTTACGCGTTATTGTGACCGTCATCATAATATGGAGTGCTTGAGTTAAATCAGCACATTCAGCTTTGTAATAAGACTTGTGGGAAACACTGAGTGGTGTTTCCCCACACTCAAGTTGTTGATAACTGTCCCCAGTGTAATATTTTTTTTAAACTTCATTTACCCAACAACCCAAGAAAGAAAAATTCTACAACCCCAATTCCAAGAAAGTTGGGACACTGTGTAAAACATTAAAAACAGAATGTGAAGATTTGCAAATGATGGAAACTATATTTCATCGAAAATAGTACTAAGGCTACATCCACACGACAACGGCAACGAGATTTTTTTTTTTTTTTTAATATCGCGTCCACATGGGCAACGGATCAGTAAAACATCAGGTTCATATGGCAACGCAACGCTTGCTGAAAACGATGCAATACACATGCCACACCTCTAGGTGCACTGTAAGACGGTCCCATCGGAGACACCAGAACAATAGAAGTAAACGCATGTGCATAACTGCGCATGCGCACAGTGACTATCCCTGTCACTGTCTCACACACACTTTCACTCCCTTAAATCACATGCTCGTTTTTTGAATGGAGACGCGGAAAGAGGAATGTATTGTCGGACTTAAACCAACATCTGAAGAGGTGAGATCGCTCCTTTTTTTCCCTATTTTTGCTGGCGGGATTGACTCTGCCCTAAGGGCTATTCTCTCTCTCTCTCTCCCTCTCACTTTGCACCATTACACAATCAATATTCACAGTGAAAATATTTTGTAAGCGTGTTTCATGAACCAAGTTGTAGGATTTGTTGACAACTCGCATCGAGTTCATTACACTTCTACCCGGTGTGAAGCACATGTGGTTGTGACGTCATCGTAAACAAATCCGTTCTACTCATCCAGACGACTTCGCAACGGCGCCGTTGCCAGATTTTTCCACTCTGGAACCCGTTCTCAAAAGATTTCGTTTGGGGCACCCAAAACGCCGGTGCCGGTAAACGATAAACAACTTTATCAGATTCACCTGAATCCGTTGCCGTGTGGACAGGGCTTAAGACAACACATCAAATGTTGAAACTGAGAAATTTTATTGGTTTTTTGAAAATACATGCTCATTTTGAATTTGATCTCAGCAACACATTTCAGAAAAATTGGGACGGGGCAACAAAGACTGAAAAAGTTGTGTAATGCTAAAAATAAACTAATTTGGTTAATTGGCAACAGGTCAGCAACAGGACTGGGTATAAAAAGAGCATTCCAGAGAGGCTGTGTCTCTCAGAAGTAAAGATGGCGAGGGGTTCACTGCTCTGTGAAAGACTGTGTGGGCAAACATTGCAACAATTTAAGAATAACGTTGCTCAACATTAAATAGTAAAGAATTTGGGGATTGCATCATCTGTGGTACATATCATTAAAAGATTCAGAGAATCTGGAGAAATCTCTGTATGCAAGAGACAAGGCTGAAAACTGACACTGGATGCCTGTGATTATCAGGCTCTCAGGCGACAATGCATTAAAAGCAGAAGTGTCTGTCGTGGAAATCATTGTATGGGCTCAGGAACACTTCAGAAATCCATCATCTGTGAAAACAGTTCATTACTGCATCCACAAATGCAAGTTAAAACCATATATAAATAGTATCCAGAAACAACAACACCTTCTCTGGGTCCGAGCTCATTTACGATGGACTGAGGCGAAGTGAAAAATTGTCCCGAGGTCTGATGAATCAAAAGTAGAAATTCTTTTTAGAAACCATGGATACCACGTCCTCCAGGCTAAAGAGGAGAGGGACCATCCGGCTTGTTATCAGTGCACAGTTCAAAAGCCAGCATCTGTGATTGCATGAGGGGGCATTAATACACATGACATGGGTAGCTTTTACATCTGGGAAGGCATCATTAATGCTGAATGATATATACACGTTTCAGAGCAATACGCTGCCATCCAGACAAAATCTTTTTCAGGGCAGGCCTTCCTTCTTTCAGCAAGACAATGCCAAACCGCTTTCTGCACGTATTAAAACTGCATGGCTCCATAGTAGAAGAGTCCGGGTGCTAAACTGGCCTGCCTACAGTCCAGACCTGTCTCCCATTTAAAACAATTGGTGCATTATGAAGTGCAAAATACAACAAAGGAGACCCCGAACTGTTGATCAACTGAAATTGTATATCAGGCAACGTTTCTCTTTCAAAACTACAGTAATTGGTCTCTTCAGTTCCCAAACGTTTACAAAGTGTTGCTAAAAGTAGAGGTGATGCAATACAGTGCTAAACATGCCCCTGTCCCAACTTTTTTGAAATGTGTCGCTGGCATCAAATTCAAAATGAGCATATATTTTTCAAAAAACAAACTTCTCAGTTTCATCATTTGATATGTTGTCTTTGTACTATTTTCCACGAAATATAGGGTTTCCATGATTTGCAAATTATCGCATTCTGTTTTTATTTACAGTTTACACAGTGTCCCAACTTTTCTGTAATTGGGGTTGTACTTTCACAAAACAAAACGTGTTTAAATAACTCAACTGGTTTATATATTTCTTGCTGCTGCAATGCAACATGATGCTGTGGAGAGTGTGACTCTATTGAATCCTGCCAACTCCTGCACCACACACACTGAGGACATGGTCTATCTCGGTAGGGACTATTTTTTTTTTACTCTGCATCATGAAGGTGTTGTACATTAGCTTTCTAGCATTAACAGATGCTAGACAAACTTTCTAAAAATCAGGAAAATGAGGGAAAACAGAGTCTAAAGTGAGCAAAATAGAGTACAGTGCAGCACAAAAACTCCAACTTTAATTCTACCACAACATGCAGTCACTTTGCAATTAAAACACTGCATCAAATGAAAACCAAGACTCAATTACGAATTGTAATCCTTGCAGGTCATGTAAACCTATTCATTAAGCTTCACTGTATAACCCTGAGGTTTTTGTTCACTAAACAGCATGTGTGTGTTCAGCCTGCCATTATAGGCTAAACTCAACCATCAATAATGTTCAACTACCCACTTGGTGGTGCTGTAGGTCAGAACAGTGACGTTCCCTCCTCCCTCTCTCTCTCTCTCTCTCTCTCACACACACACACACCGCATTAAAAAAATGCTCATTCACTTGTGCATTCTCTCATACAAAAAGGCCAGCAAAAATGAAGTACATATTAATGAATGCACACTCACCAGTCCCCAGAGGGCCCCCTCCTGCTTGGAGATGATGGTAGCAGCACGAGGTGTGTTGTACATAAGCGCCAGCTCTCCAAAGCTGCCCTTGTTATCGTACTGACCAACGCAGCAGCCCACGCCATCCTTCTGCACCACAATATCATACACGCCCCTGCAACAGAAACAAAATGCCACTTAGTACTGGCATAACACTTCTCCAAGGTTCATCACATTCTGTTCCCATCTGACAAACACCATTTCAATATGGTCTGGGGTTCAGGTCTAGATATGTAACAGGAGCCACAGGTGGGTGAAATGTTCCTAAATTGTTCGAGGGATGTTGGAATTAAGAATAAGGCTGAGTGGCAAAACAAAGCCCACTCCCACACAGCGTCAGCTTTCTAAATGTTAATGCATATTAATGAAGTATAGCACAGAGTATCCCACACTTCTCAAACCATTCAAAGGAGAAAGGCAGGAGAAAAAGTGGATGAATAAAACATTTGAAAGGAATGAAGTTTATATCAGAACCAAAAGATATGAATCTAATGATTTGATGAGAACGAATCATAATCGAGACCACACTGAGCTTTAAGCGATAAGTAGTGGTTCCCTTTATACACTACTAAACATTTCTAGGAAAAGTGGCCATTTTTTTTCTGTTCATTTTACAAAATAAATATTGATAGGCTTAAATACATCACTCCACTTTTTTCACAAAGATTTTTCAAAGGAGAAATTACATATTAAAAAGGGAGAAACATGGTTCAACAGTGCAGAACTGTTATCAAGAATAATAAACAGTACAGTTCTAACACCATGTTTAAATGGTTCACAAATGGCTTTAAATAATCTCTGTGGCATATTCAGAAGTATATCTCATCTCATTATCTCTAGCCGCTTTATCCTGTTCTACAGGGTCGCAGGCAAGCTGGAGTCTATCCCAGCTGACTACGGGCGAAAGGCGGGGTACACCCTGGACAAGTCGCCAGGTCATCACAGGGTTGACACATAGACACGGACAACCATTCACACTCACATTCACACCTACGGTCAATTTAGAGTCACCAGTTAACCTAACCTGCATGTCTTTGGACTGTGGGGGGAAACCGGAGCACCCGGAGGAAACCCACGCGGACACGGGGAGAACATGCAAACTCCGCACAGAAAGGCCCTCGCCGGCCACGGGGCTCGAACCCGGACCTTCTTGCTGTGAGGCGACAGCGATAACCACTACACCACCGTGCCGCCCTTCAGAAGTATATTTCACTTGAAAAATGTATGACACACACTGACCTTTCAATGACGTAGAAATTATCCCCATCATCTCCCTGATCGATTACGTGTTCTTGTGGCTGCACAAGCACTTCAAACATGGCATCCAGCACTTCTGAAAACTGCTCCTGTTAACACCAGAGAGGGGGGGTGGGTTGTTGAGCAAAAGGACGCAGATTTATTAGAAACACAGCTTTGTGTGCACGAGTGAGTGAGCGAGCGAGCGTGTATACCTGGTCGAGAGCTTTGAACAGCAGTATGTCTTTGCAAGCCTCCTGTAACCTGCATCTTTGCTCATCTGTTTTGGGGTGAACGACTCTTGGCTCGGAGTCTTCCTCATCTTCGTCAGGGTTAAACGCCTCGGCACACACTGGGAGTAGAATATTAGTGTTAAGAACAACACTCTGAGACAAGTTGTTCCCAAAAAGGGGTGTAGAAGAGCATGCTGCTGGACTCGTAGCCACAGGGTGGGAAGAGATTAGATTTGCCCTTTACCGTCCTTATGATTTCTGAGTCAGAATAATGTCATAAACAAGTACAGTGTATCCCATAGATTTAAAATATACTACCAAAGGGAAGGATGGAGCACCAAGTAGAGATGGATGCATCTTTTTTCTTAAAATATACAGATATTTCAGCTTCAGTGAATGACAAATGACTTGGCATGAATAACAAATCCTATGCCCATTTTATTTCTTGCTATGTGCACTTTCAGTTCACTTTCAGTCCAGCCACTTCACTGCCTGAGTCATGGACTGAGGAGACTGCTTAAAAGGTTCTTTATTTCCTCTCATTGTTGACTACAATGTATGTTTACATCAGATTAATATTTACTTCCTTATCAAGACAGTGTGTGCTTTCACATACGCAGTGTTTCATATATTTGAATCAAGCCCTAGTGTGTTTTTCGTCCCCTGGTGTGGTTCTTAAGGCAGGTGAGAACACCGTAATTGCACTCAGACGTGGACCAAATCAACCAGACACAGCGCGTCAAAGTAGATTCTGACCAGTTCAGAGTAGACTCTACTGCAGCTCGATTGCAGTGACCTAAACATGTATTATGGGATGTGAGCAGCCTTTTTTGTACATGCAAGCTGCTAAAATGAGCCAAAGGACAGAGCTGCAGCACTCAAATGCAATGGTGTCTGGTATAAGGATAGATGAACAAAAAGAGAAAAACAGTGGATGTGATCAAGTTTAAAACTAGTTATCCAGTTCATTATGTAATAATTTGTTTAGCACCAGCTCTGTGTTCTGGAGGACTGCTGTGTTTTAGTGGGTTTTTTCCTTAATGGTTGGTTTTAGGCCTGGGTGATAAAACAATAGCGGTATGTACTGCTGACAGACATTTCATCAACAGCAATAAGAAAATTGTTCTATAGAATGTTTGAGGAGTTTCACGTAAATGCCTTAACTACACTTGTGGTCGTAACCAGCGGAAAGTGCCTGCGTTACCCACTGGCACAAAAATGGTTTACGTTATGTGATTTTGGATCGCGCTGGTATCTGCTTCTCTCATGCTGTTTGGAATTTGCTCCGCTTGTGTGAATTGGAATCTTCCCTGCTCAAGCTGCTCAGTAAATCGCACATGCTATCCATCAGCAACAACCAGACTAAAGAAAAACTGACTTTTTCATTTACAATTACGTTTTTTGACTTCCAAAGAAGGGGAAGAGGAAGAAAAAAAAAAAAATCCCACAAAAGCAGCCGATTAATTTCTGTTACGGACACAAGTACACGGAAGGTTGATGCCCTTAATCAGTTCAATATGCTAGGGGGGGAAAAAAAAGCACTATTACAAAGCTGAATGCACGAACTGGTTTCAGGCGCTCCACGTCATCATAGTAACAGCGACAATAACATGTAACGTGCAGACTAAGATTGCCTACAGCGTGAAAGCTTGCTGTTAATCTTTCCAGCACATCACAGTTCCTTTTAGCGATACAGTACATCATGTTCATGATTATTTATCCATCACTCACGGAACCTCCGTGTTCTTCATGCTTATTTGTTAAAACGGGTTTGGCGACGAATATTTCTGAATGGCCCGCCCAAGTACAGCCTGTGTGTAGCAAACACTGCAAACAACGAAGAAATTGTTGATACAATTAAGGTGTTAATATTCAAAATAAAAATGGTTACATTTAAACCTTATTTCTCCTAGTAATTTAATTTTTTTTTTAAATCATTAATGACTGAAATGAAACATTTTAATCATGATTCGGACTCCGTAAACGGGCTAAGTGCGAAAGCAGCTTAAGGCGTTCTTTAGATCATAAAGAATGAAACAAATCATTAACACCTATACTTGACAATAACATGGATTAAAGCAAAAAAAAAAAAAAAAATCTGACTGAAAAAAAAAAAAAAAAATCTGACTGAAAAAAAAAAAAGCTCCATGTCGTTGGCCCCTACCACGTCAGCGATGCGTCAAATTTTAAACGCCGTGTTGTCCATTATCTCCTAGGCCCCTACTTATAGTACATTTACATAATTTTAACAAATGACTAAAGCTAAGGCAAGACTTTACAATTGTCATTACTGGCTATAAATGATGAAACATCAAGTTTTCAGCACAAAGTGCAAATTTATTTCAACAATACTTTAGTAATGCACAACAGTGGTTAAGAGAAAAGTGCAAGTGGCATGCTAGCACTTTTTTGCCATTGCTTCCATAGACTATTTTTTATGGCAAACTACACGAAAGCGCACACCTGCCATTTTCATCTTTTTGCACTATGAACTAAATGGCTTGCCATTATCGCTCATTTAATTTAGCCCAGCCCATCTCCACTTATTCTTTACCGTTTTGTCGATGTCTGACACATCTGTGCCTTCATTTAAAAGAAGCGCGTCCATGCTGGCAAAACCGAAAGTAATTTGACGCGCTCTAGTGATGGAAATCGAAGGGCCTATGTCTGGTGAAATATGGCCTTATACGCAGTACTCGAGTTGAGGGGGGATGGCATCCCCCTTCTGAAATAAAAATCTCAAATCATCCCCCTTATAAAACGGCCATCCCCTCATCACATCCCTTGTGCCATTTTACCAATTAATGTGGAAATTAGCCTACTATTATTTTAACAAATATTACTACCATTTCAACATTAGAGGCTTTGCGCAGTGATAGCCTACATGTAGCCGGATAAAGACGCATCTTTATTTATTTGGTTGCACCTCTCATTCACACCTATACGGAGGTTTCAGTCACTGAAAACAGCTACTTTCGCAAACTCTGAGTAGAGTGGAGATTTCTGAAAACTCCATCTTCAGACACGCGTGTAAATCGGGAAAACGAAGCAACAGTGGGGGAGAGGGCACGCATGAATATAAGGAGTCATAGGTGTGAAATCTTTCACCGAATGCCAATTGTCCCGGTTCTTCATGAAATCGTACGTGCACGCACAAATTCATTAGGTTAACTTTCAAATAACTGTTCTTGTACACTTGCAACACCAGAGCCACTTTCCTGAATTTTGAGCTTCAGAGTATTGGCTTCTTTATCTATTTAATCAATGAATTTGTCACATACATTAAATTACTAATGTAAAACATTAGTAGCCTATTTAAGCAATAGCTGTTTTCTCCACTGTTTTCTGACCTTTTGTGCTTAGTGAATGAGACACTTCATTACACTCCACTGACTGACTTCCAATTCCAGACTTTTTTGAAAATGTAAAATATACTAGTGCATCTCAGAAAATTAGAATATTGTGAAAAAGTTCAATATTTTCCATCAGTTATTTAAGAAAGTGAAAATGTTATATATTATAGACTCATTACACAAACTAAAATGTTTCAAGCATTTTTCTATTTTAATCAGTATGGTATACAGTACAAAAACAAACATCTCAAAATATTAGAATATTTCATTTCAAGTTTGAGTAAAACAGTATGAACACAGTGTATCTCTCGGTCTACATCAGTACACACAACCACAATCATGGGGAAGACTGCTGACTTGACTGTTGTCCAGAAGATGATCACTGATGCCCTCCACAAGCAGGGTAAGCCACAAAAGGTCATTGCTGAAAAGGGTGGCTGGAAAAGGTGCACAAGCAACAGGGATGGCCGCAGTCTTGAGAGGATTGTCAAGAAAAGTTGATTCAAGAACTTTTGAGAGCTTCACAAGGAGTGGACTGAGGCTGGTGTCGGTGTATCAAGACCCATCACGAACAGACATCTTCAAGAAAGGGGATACAACTTTCACATTCCTAATATCAAGCTACTCCTGAGCCAGAGACAATGTCAGAAGTGTCTTATCTGGGCTAAGGACAGAAAGAAATGGACTGTTGCTCAGTGGTCCAAAGTCCTCTTTTCAGATGAAAGTACATTTTGCATTTAATTTGGAAATCACAATTCTACAGTCTGGAGGAAGAGTGGAGAGGCACAGAATCCAAGGTGTTTGAAGCCCAGTGTGAAGTTTCCACAGTCTGTGATGATTTGGGGTGCCATGCCATCTGCTGGTGTTGGTCCACTGTATTTTATCAAGTCCAAAGTCAACACAGCCATCTACCAGGAGATTTTAGAGCACTTCATGCTCCCATCTGCTGACGAGCTTTTTGGAGATGCTGATTTCCTTTTCCAGCAGGACTTGGCACCTACCCACAGTGTCAGACTACCAAATGGTTTGCTGACCATGATATTACTGTGTTTGATTGGCCAGCCAACTTGCCTGACCTGAACCCCATAGAGAATCTATGGGGTATTGTCAAGAGGAAGATGAGAAACACCCGACCCAAAAATACAGATACGCTGAAGGCCACTATCAAAGCAACCTGGGCTTCAATAACACCTCAGCAGTGCCACAGACTGATCACCTCCATGCCACACCGCATTGATACAGTAATTCATGGTAAAGGAGCCCCAACAAAGTATTGAGTGTATAAATGAATATACTTTTCAGAAGTTGGAAATTTCTGCATTGCAAATCCTTTTTTTGATTGATCTTGGGGAATATTCTAATAATTTGAGATACTGGATTTCTGGTTTTTATGAGCTATAAGCCATAATCATCAAAATTAAAACAAAAAAGGCTTTAAATATTTCAGTTTACATGTAATGAATATAGAATATATGAAAGTTTACCTTTTTGAATTAAATTATGAAAAAATAACTTTTTCATGGTATTCTAATTTTTTGAGATGCACTAGTAGGCCTACGAGATGTTTTTTTGGGACTTAATTCGCGTTGGTCCTTCACTATTAATTTTTGAGACTGACGAGGCACTAAATACTGTGGAATTATTTTCTCCTTACTATGAAGTTTGGTATCTTAAACAAGTGTCAGGAAATCTTGCAGCCCGACTCTGCAGCCTCCAATGTTTAAGTGAACTGCTGAAACCATAAATGTTTAAAGATTAAATCATAGGCTAATCAAGCCAAAGAAAAACATAGCCTTTCCAGAACGTTGTCTGCCGAAGCCTGTTTAACCTACAAAAGGCTTAATAGCCTTGCTGCGGCTTTAACAGGGCTGTTTAGATTTTTCACTTGATCACCTTTCAATAGGCAAATATCATTATTATTATTATTATTACTACTACAACAACAACAGGCCTAGTATTAGTAGTAGGCAAGTAGTTGCCTAGTAGTAGGACAGCCAAATTGTTTCATCAGTGGCTTACGCCTAGCCTCCCTGGGACTAGACAGTAGCGTAGGCTGTATTTATTTAGGCCTATCTAGCGCAACAACTTATTCCTTTACATATACTCAAACATAGCACAAGAAAGGGTTCAACAACAGGCAATCACAGCAGCTTGGTGAAGTTCTAAATCACATCGGTGTCAGACCTATGGGCCTACCCCCCCCCCTTTTTTTTTCCTCAGATCTGCATCAAATCTCATTGACCTTTAGTGCTCCCAGTTGATGGAAATCCGTCATAGCGACGGAAAACTTTAATCCATGCAATAATACAAGTGAGGTAGAGTTTTAAATGCAAGGTGTGCTACAGTGAAATCATGCCTCTTCTATAAAAACAGCCAAGGTTATTTGATTATATCAATCTTTTATGCAACAACGTTCATATTAGGCTATTCATCAGAATGTCTTTTTCTAGAGCCACTCTTTTTAAAGTGATAAACTTTGTTGGCTCACCCAAGTATAACAGCATGAAACACAGAGCTATAAAAATAGGTTATTTACTAAAAACCGTGTCTGTACAACTATGTAATGTAAACACGACATTCACAGGAAGTCTTTATGTAACAGTCTTTCCAGTAACAGAATATCCATCTGCTAGGCATATTCTGCTACAACTGTACTAGTATGCTACAAGAGAAAGCATACTAGAAGGGAGGGGCATAATTACCAAGATACACTCTTGGGAGGAAATGATAGAGCGAGACTCATGTCACATTCACACACTTTCTAGACTGCATGATTAGTGCAATGACGTCAAGAACTCACCCGACACTCTCCGGTTAAATCTGCTGGGGGGAGGTGCTGTGGAGAGAGAGAGAGAGAGAGAGAGAGAGAGAGTTAATTAAATTGAATTCTCTTAGCATTGCTAACACACACACACACACAGTCTCAGTTGTGGTGAATGTAAACATCTTCCACTCATCTCTGTGGTTACCAGGTAGGCGTGCTGAACTGCCTGCAAAGTCTGTTGAAACCCTGAATCCAAAAAAAAAATTTAAATAAAAATAAATAAAATATTAGCAGTGGGTGAGTGTGCAATATACTGTGCGCATGCACGCACACACACCACACACACAGGTGAATGCACCAACATGTCTGTGCCAGCCTTGAGATCTCGCCATCTTTCAATTTGTCCTTCCACTACACTGTATCCCTCGCTGAACTGTTATAGTCTATTAACTCCACAGTGTGAAAGTGAGCCTTAGGAATACTCGCCTAACCCTGAGAAAACACACACAGGCATGCCCAAGTTCTTGTGGGAGTACTGTGTTAAAAATCTACAGTGTACCTTTTTTCCTCCATCTTGATCAGAAAGACAAAACAGTAATTTATTTTTTATATATGTACTCTAACTTCTCAGAGAGAAGTTGAGCAAGATTACAAATGTATGTAAACAAGCTTAACTTCTATTTGGCTCTCAGTCTATTCTCTCAGGTTATAGGAATTCTTATGTAATGCAGGTGTGGAACATTTGGGGAAGGGCTGCATGATGACTAAAATGATAATTACCATTCTCCACATTCGCTGGATATGAGCAATCACACACTCCGATTGGCTACTCCACTACTAGGCTATCAGTTCATATACTCGGAGTAGAGAAAAACAAAATGGCGGAGCATGTTGCTGAATCAAACGAGGACAAAATACTCAAACAAAAATCACAAAAAAGTAAAAAAAAAAAAAGCAACAAAATTTGGAATAAAAGTAATTGATAATAAGAACAAACCCCCCCCCCAAGAATTATAGCATTTTTCACAAATTGCTACTGTCATTTCACCAATTTGTTTACAATCTAAATTGAAATGATTGTCAGACGTTTTGCATAAAGTTATTTATTTAATTTGTAAAAAATAAAAATGCTCCTTTTCTCAAAATCCAGTGAATGTGGATATAATAAAACAAACAGTTATTCCACTCAATCTCGTCGTACATAGCTTATGGCCAACTCGACGCTAGAGCACCTCGTCGGGTATCTGCTCATGCACGACTCCGTTTCGTGGAATAAATTAAATATTTGACTGAATATTTCAATGATCACAGTTTAATACAACAATGACGATGCATTTTTAAGAATCAATACAGAATGGCTTTTACTGTAGCTTAGAGGCAAATACAGTTAAAAAACTGAAATCTCTTATTTAATGGACTGATTAAAAAATAATAAAAAACAAAAACAAAATGACAACTACCAAGTTAACTTTTGCTAACCTCAACATTATTGTAGAACAAGTGATCATGCTCAAGACATGCAGCCCAACCTCAAGGAAGTTTAGCACATAAAATGACTGCTAAAATTTCTCAAGATGACTTGAATGCTTTTAGACTACGCGTCCATTATTTTTTTCACACTTTATCTTTGTGTCAAAAATAAATCAAGTTTTAGTTGGGTCCAGATTGTTGAACCTGTGGAAAAACCTGAGAGATCCAGCCATGTGTACACACAGATGTCACAAGATGAGATAAACATCACGTGCCTGATGTTACCATGATTAAAAAAAAAAAAAAAAAAAAAGACCTAGTCATCACCATAACACCCTTATCATCCGTTCACCTGACCAAAACCAGACAAATGCATAACACAAAGCAGGGTGTACAGACGCAAAAGGGCAGATATATAAAAACACACAAGATCCTTTTTTATGCAAATGAGACTTTAACGTACAGGACCAATCAAAAGTTTGGATACATTTACTCATTAATAGGGGTTTTCTGTATTTTGACTATTTTCTCCATTGTAAAACAATACTGAAGACACCAAAACTATGTGGTAAATAAACAAAATGTTTCATATTTAGGTTGTTCAAAGTAGCCACTGTTTAAGCTCTGTTTCGATGCGGCTTGACCAGCCATCAGATGCATTCCGAATGATACGCACATACCTCCATGATAAACCAGCTCATCTGATTCATACGCCTGGACCTGCAGCACATGAGGGCAAGTGTGTTCAGACCAAACGTTGTGATAACTTCAACTTGTTTTGAATAATACAGTGACCACTCTTTCAACACAGGGTACTCAATATAACCACAATCAGATTTATGTAAAATGATGCATGAGCCCTCAAATAATTCAAAACGTGTGTGGGGGGAGGTCTGGGAAAGCATGCCAATGTCATTGTGGTTGAACACTGTGGAAAACTGGGCGTGGGAAAATTGATGTGGAAATTTATTTTTAATTAGGTTTTCTAACCTTACCCAGCACAAAGAGCAGATGGGGTGAAGAGCAGGTTTCAGAAATGCAGCGATAAATGCAGTCAGCCTGCTTAAAGTTCTCAAACCTCAGTATTTTCTCACACCGTGAATATTTTGATCAACGTGTTCCATTATGTGCCGAAACAGAGAAAACTTATCACTTAAGTTTGAAATCAGATACCGTCTATCAGATTGTCCTGCAGTGTAGGAACGGAATCTTTAAATGCAATTTTCTCCCCTACACTTTTGGGTGTAACCAGATTTTAAGATACTAAAATCCTGCTTGTCACTGACATGCAAAAGAGAAACATTTCAGTTCAGGAAAGCCTGCAGTTTTCAGTGTGTGTGTGCGAGAGAGATATATCTATCTCTCTCGCACATGCACCACATCACTCTTGGGGGGGGGAATAATAAAATCTGAGACCACTACAAAATTATCAATTTCTCTGGTTTTACGATTTATAGGTACGTGTTTGTTGATGTTCCTCATTTTTGTTTTATCCCATGAACTACTGACATAATCCCCAAATTCCACATAAAAATCTCATCACTTAGAGCATTTAATTGCAGAAAATGATAACTGGTCAAAATAACAATTAAAAAAAAAAAGGAGGAAGTGTTTTCAGACCTTGAATTATGCCTCAAAATCAAGATCATATTCAATTTTAAACAATCTTTGAATTGAGGGCGAGTTCAGAAATCAATATTTGGTGGAATAAGCCTGAGATTTAATCATAGCTTTCATGCGTCTTGGCATGCTCTCCACCAGTCTTTCACATTGCTCTTGGGTAACTTTATGCCATTCCTGGGGCAAAAATTCAAATCAGTTCAGCTTTGTTTGATGGTTTGAGACCATCCATCTTCCTCTTGATCACACTGCAGAGGTTTTCAAATGGGGTTCAGGTCTGGAGATTGGGCTAGCAATGACTGGGTCTTTATCTTGTGGTCCTCCATCCACACCTTGATTGTCCTGCTGGAGAACCCAATCCACAGAGTTAGGAGCATTTGTCAGAGCAGAAGCAAGCAAGTTTTCTTCCAGGATAACCTTGTACATGGCTTGATTCATGTGTTTGTCACAAACAAAAATCTTCTCCATTCCAGCCTTAATGAAGCACCCTAGATCATCACCGATCCTCCACCAAATTTCTCAATGGGTGCAAGACACTATGGCTTGTAGGCCTCTCCAGGTCTCCGTCTAACCATTAGATAACCAGATGATAGGAAAAGCTGAAAATTGGACTTGTCAGAGAAGATGACCCAACTCCAGTCCTCTACGGTCCAATACTTATGGTCTTTGGCAAACCTCAGCCTGGCTCTTCTTTGCTTCTCATTGATGAAGGGCTTTTTTCTAGCTTTGCATGACTTGAACCCTGCCCGGAGGAGCCTGTTTCAAACCGTCCTTGCTGCACACTTAACCTCGGTTGCCATTTGCCATTTTTTTTGTAGTTCACGTTATGTTATCCTACGGTTGTTGAGTGACATTTGAAGGAGTGGACAATCATCCCGATCAGTGGAGAATTGTTTTCGCCATCTCCCAGTCTATAATTTTGTTATCCCCAATGTCTGCTGCTTGACTTTGTTCTTCTGAACTGCCACCTTTAAGATTTTGAGGACAGAAGCTATCTGATGCTCACTGCATCCCTCTGCCAGTAAAGCCAGAATTGAACCCTTCTTTTTCTCACTCAAAACTTTTCTTTTTAACTCTCTTAGCATTATGAATAGCCATTTTTGTATTCCAGTTAAATTTAATGTACAACTAGCACTGTTTCTGCTATCCAAACTGGTTTTATTGCATGAGGATAGTGATGACCACAGCAGTGATTTTTAGACTTTTCCTTGTTAAATAAGATTTGGCTCAGGTGATCATCTAAATCAGTACCTTATTAAGGAAAAGGAGTTGTGTTGGATTTCCCACACAGACACTGGAATGAAGTAGGTGCCATACATAGAGATGCTGATTTCAGGGAAAAAAAAACAAAAAAAAAACGGCGTGGCCTTTTCATTTTTTTCTGAGCGCTGTGTGTATATCAGGGTTTCACCTAGAAAAAAAAAAATGAAAGAGTAGTGGGTCCCCTGAGTGGGAACGGGGCAAGGTGTGAAGCTTGGGATCCCCCCAAGAAAATTTTGAAATACAGTGGCTCATTTTGTGGCTTCTGGTGACATCTAGAACTGATTACCACCAGTTAAACATGTTGGAGAAAAGGCTATATTTTACTTAAATTTTTGAAAGATCCCCCTTCCCACCCTAAAAAGAGGGAAGAAAATGAAAAAGTTACCCAATTGCATCTCACAAGCAGTGTACTGTTCCAAAGGAGACTGTCATTTATTTGGCATCAAAGTGAATAGTGATGCAACATGCCACAAGTTCATAATACTGATCATTAAATTTTGGCAATAGTACAGATTATTTTTGAAGGGGAAAAAAAAAAAACACCCTGAAGTGACGTGAACAATAAAATGAACTTCAACATCAGATGACTGGGCATTTAGCAAAATTTGCAGCTGCAGAACCAGTCAGAAAACGTCTTCAGCCAATATGGACCAACACTAGATTTACGTTTTTTGCTTCCCCCCCGTTCTGATGAGCTTTCTCTGCGTTTTCTGCCAACTCCCTGGACACCACCATCGCTGGCATTGGCAGCACGACTCTCACCATCAGACTTGAGCTGGCCAGCAACATGCAGCAAACCGGCCATCACAGTCTCACAACTATGGTCTTCCACTGTTGCAGAGTTGTTTTCTGCAGTTTTCTTTGTGGAAAAACTCCATAATTTGGCTGCAACCTGCCGGTGTTTTGCTCACTCAAACTCTGCTTGAAGGCTCTGCCATCTTTGCATAACTTGCCTATGAATATTAATTGCTGATTAACTGTTGATTCTAGCCTTGTACTGTAGGCCTAAATTGTAAGTGGTGCGACAGCAGCTTAAAAGGGTAGCGACATGTCCTTATGCACATTAGTCAATAAATAAAGTGTTGCTGCTACGCCGTGATGCTTTTGGGGAACCTTTTTAATGTGTGCGTACGTGCGTGCAATGTATATTTTATATATCTCACACAAACACCTGCTCATTCCATAGGTTTTTTTGTTTATTTTCTACACTGTAGAACAATATTGAAGACATCAAAAACAATGAACTAACATACAGAACATATGTTCATATGGAATTATGTGGTAAACAGAAAAGTTTACCTTGAGGCTTTGCACAGTATTGGCATCATCTTAACCAGCTTCATGAGTTAGTCACCTGGAATGCTTTTCAGTTCACAAGTGTGTCTCATCAAAAGTTAACTAGTGCAATTTCTTGCCTTCATGCATTTGAGATCAAATAGTAAATAGCCCTATTCCACAACTCTAATTCATTATGTCAAGAACCACTCAACTAAGTAAAGAGAAATGACAGTCCATTATTAAAAGGTACACTGCCTTTCAGATTTTTCAAGTGTAGATCATAAAAATAACTGTATCTGATACCCAATTATTTTTGTTTAGGGGACCAAAAGCTACTGAATTAGAACCACAGACTTCCAATTTTATGGAGGTAAGTAAGTAAGTAAATAAATACTTCAGGGTCACGTGGCCCCAACTTCTCCACTATTTTTTCCTGCTTCACCATGACCCAATTCAAGATACTACGTCATGCCTCACGTGGTGAGCTTTCCCTGTTTGCACAAGGCATTGTGGGATACAAATTTGAAACAGGAAAGGAAAATGGAGGTAATGAATGAAACGTGAAAGACCGACTACAATAACGGAAAGCGAGAAGATGTTATGTTGCGAAGGAAAGGAACCCCAGGACCAAACTAATAAATATCGGCGGTCAGCGAGCACCTCGGTGTGATCAGCTGTTCGTTTAGCGACAGAATGATGCAACAGTCAGTGCATAGTCAAAGGTAAACCTGCCCATGCACACACGGACTTCCTCCGTCTGCTTGACTGCACGAAGCAAACAATTTCATGCACATTATTTGCTCAGGAATCCCCTCAAATTAAATAACTTCCCAGCCACAGAATGGCCTGATATTTTGTGAGCTATTACAGAAATAAACATAGCACAATGACCAAATTTCAGCGGGAACTAAATTCCACCGATTTTATGAAATTGAAAGGCTGTCTAGCTTTAAGACACTTCCATGTCTTAATTAATAAAAATAAAGAAAAAAAAACCCCACTGAATTAGAAGGTGTCCAAACTTTCGACTGGTACTATATATTCTCACTTGAACTGGACAGAAAACACTTTATGGTGAAATGTTTTTGAACACTTGACCATCACATGCATATGTGGTTCTTCCCCAAACTGTTGCCAAAGCTGGAAGCACACAATTGTCTTGAATGTCTCCTGATGCTGCAGTATTACAATTTCCCTTCACTGGAACTAAGAGGCCCAAACCTGTTCCAGGATGACAATGTTTGTACACAAATTCAGCTCCATGAAGACATGGCGTTTTAATGTAGGAACGGAAGAACCCGATTGTCCTACACAGAACCCTGACCTCAACCACACTGAAGACCTTTGGGATGAACTAGAACAGCGACAGCACCCCATGCCTCTTCACGGTCATCAGTGCCTGACCTCACTATTGCTCTTGCGGCTGAATGGACAAATCCCTACAGCCAAGCTCCAAAATCCAGTGCCAAAGAAGTAAACAGCAAAAAAGGGACTAAATCCTTCTTTGGATGTTCAAAACAAACATGGTTTGATGGTCGGGTGTCCACAGCGTTAATGATTTTTGCTTTCTCGGACCCTTTACAAACACAGCCGAAAACACCTACTGCTTTTTGACAAATTCAAGGTACAGGATGACGGCTTGTGTCTGTCCAGGTGAACATAGCTGTGGTTTTACAAGCATATATTTAAAATTACTGCTGCATGCTGTAGTATTTAGTAGTTTGTATATATCCAGAGAAGTTTCAATACTTCTGATAACTGCAAAATGATTGAATCTCTCAAATAATTTTGAATTATGAGTTCATCTCCATCGATCTTCACTGCAAGCTCAACAAACAGAAAGAAACACCTAATCATGTGAACACACAGACTGGCTAAATTGATCGTAACAACAAGAAGGGCCCAATCCTCAATTGTTCCTTGGTCTATGGCCCACCTTTTCTCAAAATTTAATCAAAATCCATTCACCAGGGATGTGAGTGACAAATTTAAAAAAAAAGAGGAAAATTTTTAGGCTCAACAGACGACCCCAAAGGGGTCGTCACGACAACGAAGTTGTTGTGGGGAGGGTATGGGAGGGTGTGCCCTCCCATTGGTGGGGGTCTGGGGGGTCTCCCCCACGAAAATTTTTGTAAAAAGGACTTAAAATGGTGACATTTTAAGCACATAAAATGTAAAATTTCTAAATTAGCACATTTCAGTTTAAAAAATGTTTTGGTCAAATTTCATGGTGCTTTAGTGATACACGTTTCAGAACTTTACAAAAAAATTTTGAAAATGAGAAAAAAGTGTCATGTTTCAGGTTTGGGGTGCCGTGTCTGGCCTTAAGTCTGAAAAATGTTACCATTGATACCAAACTACCACCACTACAAATGTCATGTTAGGCCATATGAAAATAATTTCTTGTTTCTCATCACTATTTTTCCTCAAAATGGGTAGGACGGGCTTATTTTATTTTTATTTTATTTTGTTTTATTTTTCTGCTATGTGGGGGATAAAACACGAAAAATTGGAATGGTTGGAGCAGACTCTGGTTTCAGAGGCATGCCGCTAAATTACCAGTGTAAAAAAAAAAAAATGTTTATGGTGGGTCAATTTTTTTTGGTTCGGGCTGTAATGATTATGAGGAACAAGAATATAATTTTATGTGGCCTTACATAACTAGCAATAAAATTTAAACCCTGCCACCAGTTCATAGTACATGTACTTACTCTCTTCAATCAGACCTAACACCTGAAAAATTAATGGCTAAATAAAATTCCACACTTTCTGTGAAGTTTATACTTGCAATATAATTTCAGATTAAACCTAATCATTGTTCAAATGTATCTGTAAATATTAAATGTGCTAGTGATAAATTAGATTGGAATTATCACATTATTTTCAGAGAACTAAAAATTTCATTCAAAAAGTAACAGTGAAGGTAATGTTTTTAATACGCAGGATAAAACATTATTATTATTATTATTGATGCCTACCTGGCAATGCATAGTTAGTCTTCTGAATCTCAACTCGACTCCTGTGTTTTTCGCTTTTCACGTGTCCACTGAGAGTCACAAATCCACGCCGTCCGTAGTTCAGTTCACAGCAACACAATTTGCAACGTGCGATTCCTTTCTTGTTGAGTTTTTCAAAAACCAAACTAAAAACACTTCCATTGGGAGCTTTGCGCTCTAACCAGTCCCAACGCCACTTATTTTCAATGCCAGAATCTATTTTCGTGACATCGGACTTCACAGACAATGCCGCCATTTTCATTCATACTCGTAGCAGTGCATGTACAATAGCGACTCCTCTCCACACAGCGATAATGATCAGATCGCTGTAAGGAGCTTTCGTCACTTCCGCTTAATAAAATCCGGAAAAGTTTCGCGCCAGACTTTACCGAATATATATTTTTTTTAAATTTTAGAAAACGCGGAAAACGATTTTTTACACGGAAAGGCAATTTGAAAAACGCGGATTTCCGCGGAAACGCAGAGATTTCACATCCGTGATTCACTACTTTGAGTTACATCAGGAACAGGCAAGCAAAATAGATATAAAAACAACCACCTCCAACAAAGTTGGTGAAGGTAATAAAAATTACCCCCAGTATAAAGCCTCACTAAATATTTCAGTCTGCCAACATATTGTGATTGAAGTCTTCTCCAAAACACATCTATAATCCAGTAATGAGGTCGCATTACTTCTGTATCCGGAAGGAAAGGAAACTTCTGGAAACATCCTGTAGCAAGTCATGACCACACAGATCCAAGTTATATCAGCGACAAGGCATGCAAACAGACACATGAAAAGTGAACATGGTGCAAACTGGGCTTAAATCTGACCCGACAGGGATGCAATAGAACAATAATTTTTGGTTCCCTAAAGAGTTTGCCATCTTTAGCAGCAATGGACAAATCCTAAATTCATTAGCTATGCCACCAGGCACACAAAAGCTCTAACGTGCTGCCCAGGTCTGTGTTTTTATTGCTCAGAAAGCTAGTTGATAAGGCTAAAAAGTAGTAACTAGCTAAGGGCAAACTAGCTAGTTCAGTACATTAATACAGACTAAGGGGAAGAAAGAGTTTAAGATCATGATCCTCTTGCTGTATCATGTTCCGTCTGCGGCTTCGACAAAAAGTCAGCAAGTCGTTGGCCAACATTGTGGCTCGGAGCTGACATGTCCTCTCCAGCATGCAAAATATATTACTCAAGTCTGCCTAGCATCTTCATTTTCTCTTGATGTTTTAACTACTACTAAAAAAAAAAAAAGTGTGACTTAAAAGGTCATAGGCAACGGTTTTAATTTTATGCACATTTGAAACTTTATATGTTAAAAAAACCTCTGTAATTTTCTTCTGGTCCCAAGAAGTATTGTTAAGTAATAATTAAAATAAGTTAGCGCAGACCATGGCAAATTTCTGTTCGGCTATTTTTGTGACCACTCGGCACGTGACGTCATTCAAGACAAACAAACCACTTGAGTCCACTTCCGTTTACTTACATTGCCGTTCGGCTTGAGTACAGACGTGCGTTCAAGAATTTCCAAAGAAAAACCCCATGCCTTATTGTTGTGCAGTGAACTGTAACAACGGGACCAGTTCAGGAAAAAAAGTTTGTACCTTTTACCAACAGAGGAGAAGAGGCAGAGAGAGTGGATCGGCTTTTTCCGGAAGAGGCGGAGCGAGTGGGTTGGCTTTTTCTGAAAAAGGAGAAGAGGCGGAGCAAGTGGGTTGGCTTTTTCCCCAAAGAGATGAGGTGGAGAGTGCATTGTGCACGTGAAACAAAATCAAGCAAAGAAGAAATGGACCAGCAACGCTCAAGCAAAAAGGAGAAGATTGGAGGCAAATATTTTTACTTTTGCTTGCAACTGACAAGGTCAAGAATCCTGAGGGATCCTGTACAATCATTGTGGAACTGAGACAAAGGGATATTTCTTTGCTTAGAGTAGGCTATAAATAGTATAATGCCACGGATGGCAGGCTAATGTGGCCTACCAGTGCACTGTCAAGTAATCGTTACCTACTAGGGAGGGCAGTTTAATTATTCTTCAGAAGGGCTCTTATTTAGCATTACAATGAAAGTAGGAATTTATCATAACTACCAGGATAAATCGTTTGGGCGTGAGTCTTGTTGAGGTCCGGGGTCACTGTGATCAGAGTCAGCCGAGTCGCTGTCCGATTCCGAGGCCGCACGGTCAAACCGGTGAGCCACGTTCACCGATTGCTTCGCAACGGCCATAGGTTCATACATATATGGTTTCACTTCTCGATATTTAATTTGGAGAGTTCCTACTTCAAAATCTCTATCACTTTCAGATATTTTACACAACCTCTCACGACCAAAGTCCGTACACGTGTGCTCGGTTTGCAAGTAAACACAGAACTGCTCCCAGTCCGTTTGCCTTACATGACGTCATGACGACTGTCCCCTGGCGGTGAAAGTGCGCATACGTGAGATGTAAACAAACCTTCAGAAATTGGGCAAAATAGTATATTTTAACCGTTTTATTCAATTTTAGGGTGCAAATTAGACGCTAGGAAGATTGAATTTGCTTTTTGGGTTGTTCTTCTAGACAATAAAGTTGATGTTCTACATTTCACCTCCGACCGTTGCCTATGACCTTTAAATGTTAATGTCCGTCAAGCCAACAAGGCAACTTGAATTTGAATGACCGCATATAATTAGTAACGAAGGGAATTGGTATGCTTTCCGTTGAACTTTATTTTGCTTAGTTACGTCAGTGTTTCCACATACCTGTGAATTCCTGATTCTGAAAAGTCATCCATCATTCATGTGTGTTAATTAAGCCACCTAGAACCTACCATACCATCAAATGACTCCACTTGCAAAAGAACAGATGTGGGATTCAGAAGCTTTCTATATTAGATCACCCCACTATAAAGCGCATTAAGTTTTAAACATGCATACAAAATGAAAACTTGTTTTGGATAAGTCAACGAGGAGTAGATTTTGTTGTTTTCTTGTTCTGGTTCTTGTCCACTGGGTTACTCCGAATAAAAATCCAATAGCTTGGACATGAAACCTGCTCGTCTCAGCTGCCCAGGCTACAGATTTATCCACCTCAGTTTAGTCCATTATTCTGTAGCCATTGTTGGTTGTACAATAAATCGAACAACCATTTTCCACCACAAGGCTAATTTAACATTTTTATTTGGTGGAAAAAGCATCTTAGTTCTCTGTGGCACCATCAATCAAAACATTCTTGTGGGGGGGAGGCATTCAAACGATCTTTTCTACCACTTATTTAAGTGTGAGGGTCTTAATGATTTTGAAGGGAAAACCCGCTTTAGCAGTGAAAAGCCACATGACACTGTCTGGACATCTTTAACAGTTAAACTGGAATGAAGTAAACAATGATAGTTTCAGAGCAGAAAACCAATATTCCTTTTCTTTCACCAGTATGTGAACATTTTACAATCTGCTACTTGAATGTCATATCAAAAGCACAAAGTACACTGGAGTGTACAAGTGCAGACTGAGAAAGAACCTGTTTGTGCGCGAGAGTCCATCACTATAATAGAGAACAGGTCTTAAACTCACTCCTCCCTCACCCACAATGCAATGCTCAGTTTCACAGTGAATGTGGGTCTAATGTATGTGTGTTTGCACAAGGGAGAGCGAGAAAGGAGAAAAAAAAACCAAACAAGTGTACGTCATGAGAGACAGAAATCAAAACCACAACCGGGGGACTAGACATTAGTTTTCTTTCTTTCTCACACACACCAGAATTCAAAGCAAGTCTCTCTCTCTCACACACAGCTGAAAGAAGTGTACACCTTTATAGCCTCTTCTTGTAGAACATTTGCCACTGTGTTCTTGTGTCAAACTCGGTGTGTATTTTCATTTAAAAGCATGTGCTTTGATTACAACACACAATTTTAACATATAAAATGTAGAAACACGAGTTCCATGATCATCTTATTTCTAGACTCTAAAGTATTTAGGAAATCAAGTGTTTTTGGAAACTGGAATCATTTTGCTTACAAAAGGTTCTACTTTTCCACTGGATTTGGTTTTTCTCACAGTCCTCCTTTTTCCTGCAATCAATCCTGAGGTCCCCATGTCCTCTTTCTCTCCCTCATGGACTTCCCCAGCCATGCTGTCACACACTGCAGCCCTCCATCATTCCCTCCCCCTTTTCTCCTTCTTTACTGCGTATTAGATCCATAAAAGGCAGCGTCGCCCTGTAGCATGCTGGTGAATTTAACTCTTTACTGACCAGTAGCAGTCGTCTGATTATACCCAAGGGTGGGCGAGGACAAAAATGATGTTGCAGTAAAACAAGGCCATATAAGACCAACAACATGTAGTGGGACAAGCTTAAAGATTTCACTAACCACAGTGGTACAATTTGGGACAGAAAGTGGATCTCCGAACTGAATAAGGGCATCGGTATAAACAGCTCTTAATGCATGTGTTCAAGGCAAGGTCAGTTCATCTAAATGCTATCTTGTGTGATTAAACAAGGCCACCATTTGTCTACTTTATCTACTCTCTGATTGGACAAGACAAGGTTACAGCACATCTGTGTCTACATGCAACATTTCCTGCTTGAGTTCCTCAAGGACAGGCAGATTCAGTAATTTTTCGTAATTAAATTTTATGCAATGCATCTGACCAATGCTGTGTGAGAACAACCACCTCATGCTTTAGTGTAAAAGTAAATGCCCTCCCTTTGACTAGGTCCAGGTAGCTTTTCAAACACCGCTCCAGGTTTAGACTGTATCCTTAACCGCTCTGTCCAGCCTTTCCTTCAGTCCCAATGAGCTGCATGCACTAATCAGATTGTTAAAGACGTCAGAAACAAACCAACAAGGGTGTTGCACGCATGTGTGTCGGTAAGGGGTTAAAGGATTTAGAATAAAAAGGAGCAGAATCTAGACAGAAAAAGACTTCTCAACTAACTGTGTGAGGACCTAAAAAACAGGTTTATGCAACTGAATGAGATATGGATGTACAAAATCAAGTTAAATTTTGTGAATAACTAGCTCTATGAAGTTTCAATATCAATCAGGGTGGAAAAATCAATAGCTTAGGGACCTGGGGCATGCAAATTCCGTGTCATCTTTAATTTATAGTTGCCTAGTGGACACGTAGGTTCAACATCATTTCAGCTGAGCTACGATCAGGGTGACAGCAGAATGGTTTTTAATTAGGTGGATTAATGAACATGAATGGATGATGGACGATCTTTTCAGAATGAGGAACACGCATGTATGTGGCAACACTGATGAAACAGTCCAAAAACTCTCCTAGCAAAACACACACACACACACACACACATTATTAAAAACATAGAGAAAATGAACACACTTGCCAGGCAGCTTTTACGTGCGACACAACGAGAGGACATGACACTCATCAACACGATGAGCTACACAATTATAAATCTGATCAATTCCTTTTATCAGGCCTACGTTTAAGTCTCAAATGAGAAGTTGCAAATTAATTTTCTAACAGCAGCTCTGACACTAGGTTCTGGCTGTAACATATCAAGTTTGTATTAATACACTAGTTCCAAGATGTTATAGTTTCTATAGTAACTGCTAATTTATAGGGACTTGTATAGCAAAGGCTCATGGATTCTATGCCTACGAATAAACAGATTAAAGGGCTGATGACACGAACATGACTCTATGCAATTTCTTAAATAAACTATACAACATGGCAAACATGTTAGATTTCTGTTATAATTACGTGAAAAGAAGCTGTTGTTACGCGAATATCCAACTTTTAATTGCACAGCGCAAGAAAACTGGGTCCATGGCTCGCGGCCATGTTGTGACGTCAGCGGAAGAACACGCTGCGGTTCACTGGCTGTTCTACTCTGGTTCTACTCAATGGAAATGGCGCATGAAGACGCTGGTGAACTCTCTAGTGCTAGCTCTTCCTCTTCTGGGAGTCTAGAATTGTGTTGATCTCTTCTGAATAGAATCTATGATAGCCTACCCTCTTTACCCTTTGCCTCTCGTTGCTAGGCGGCAGTTACATGAAAGCCGCAAGCTTTCACAAGCAAATACATGACTGATATCACGCCGACTTTATGATTACATTTATGATTATCATGTAGAATCTATAGCTCTACGTACCTTTATCTTATGTCATTTCACAACACATGTTCTGACAGGAGGACTGTCTTTGGATCCGGCATAGCTACTAGTAGAACCCCTCCGGAATACTGGCAGTGTTGCCAGATTGGGATTTTTCCCGCCCAGTTGGGCGGTTTCAAGTGCATTTTGGTGGGTTTTGAACATATTTTGGGCTGGAAAACTTCAGCAGTATCTGAACACCGGGTAATTGTGTTGTGCAGCTGAGTCCAATGGCGCCATCTACCAAGTTTGGGAGAAATGGGTCAAAAATTGAGGGATGAGAAGCATTTTAAGTGATTTTCACAAAATGCAAAATTGCGGGAAAACTTTCCGGTGTTGAAAATTTTGTCAGAGGGTGCGCTGGACTCGTCCTGGCCCAAGGAGTCGAGGGATACCAAGTTTTCGAAAATCGGACCAACGGTTCAGATGTTACAAGCAGAAACGTACCGGCGACCTGCACCCGCGAGTTTGAGCAGTTGGTGGCGCTGGAGAGTTTAAGGCGGTGACCTGAAACTTGCTGAGATGAACCTTGAATGTGTGAAGAATCAGTGTGCAAAATTTCACGACATTAAGGGGTTGCTATGGAGACGCAGAGGGGGGACGTGTGCAGTTTTCCAAAAACTCCATAGAAATGAATGGGAAATTTACCTGAGACTTTAACAGATACTGCTGACGTTTTCCAGCCCAAAATATGTTCAAAACCCACCAAAATGCACTTGAAATCGCCCAACTGGGAGGGAAAAATCCCAATCTGGCAACACTGTGTAGGCACTGCTGATGGTAGCAGCACACGTTTGTGCTGAACTGAACACCCAAGAGATTCTTTTAAGCTGGGAAGGGTGTCAAAACAATCCAAATCGAAGTGTTCAGAGCACAGGACGGATGTTGGTGAGGGCTCCCACTTGTCACGAGTGCGCCTGACTTGCTTCACCCACTTCGCATGCAGCTCGGGATCTCTGGGAAACTTGAATAAACTTACCCCATCCTTGTGGGTTTTGGAGCAAAAGCCGGCAACACAATGCGAAGGCATAATAACTATATATAATAATGTATAATAATGTATAATAAAAATACTAATAATGACAAACTGAACACCTGTCGCATCAACAACAAACTGGTAAGTGAGGAGGAAGGTTCTTTCGCTGACGTCATATAGCTCCTCCTCCTCATTCGTCTCCTGGGTGCTGCAGCCCTGTCAAATTTGCCCAAATAGCCGCGTTTATCATAACTTGTAAAATAGGCGCCTTCGTGAATTAATATATGGATCATCGGGAATTACTTTTTATGTTATAAAACATCGCCAAAGATGTCAAAAACGTGTCATCAGTACTTTAAGAAAATGTGCTTTTATTGAACAAAAACAAACAACAAAAAAAAAACAACTTATGATTGCTGATCTAGTGAAGTTTTATGTTTATTTAGCATTGATGGAAGGAGTTTTCAGTATCGGGAGCTTTGCAGCAGTCATTCTTCAGGACAGAAGAACTTGAGCTTTGCAGGTTCTTGGCCACATGATAAACTACATATTTTTCTCTTAACTTCAAATCAGAGGGGGAAAATAGGCTGGGGAATTAATGACTGACCATCTATAGCAGCTCTAATGTAAGTGCCGACAGGAACTAACCTGTCTTGCAGATCTTGAAAGTAATAGTTAAAGTGTGACGTGTTCTTTATTAGTAAAATAAAAAATTGGGATTGTTGGCAAACTGCTGTGGTATAAGAGGAATTGCACACTTTGGGATGTACTGTTACAGGAAAATACTGGTTCTCTGCTTGGCACTGGGCCTCATCGCACCACCCCAACATAATTTGTTTCTATAACCATATCGCCCATGGTCATTTCCTGACATAATGCACTTAATTAGCAAACTAGCCCACCACACACATTACTCTTTTGAAAATCTTGTCAGATAGGTTTCTGGGTAACCAAACACAAGGGACCAGGCAATAAAATGGAGTTTCAAACTTTTCCAGAAGTCTAGCTAATAAATAGGCATTTATCTTTGTCCATCACAGATAAATGAAGCCTCATTTTGACTGCATTTTTTCCAGCTTCCTAAACCAATTCCATCATGGCTTGTATAATAGCATTTTCTAGTTATCTGCTCCATAATTCACCACAAATTTAAAAACAATCATTTAGATTTATTTGCTTTGGATCTACACAGTTGTTTTCCACTTCTGAGCTATTAAAAGGCATCATTTTTAACTGCAACCGTCTCTTTAAACAGTTACTCAATCCATTCAGATGGGGACTGAATAGTTGGATTGGAGGTTAAACCACTGTCTGCTGTACTAGAGACAGTACACCTTTGTTACTTCTAGAATAGCATGAAATTAAATCGGAGCTTAACACACAAAAAGCCCACAAATATACCATTTAGAGGGAAAGAAAATATTAACAAGCCATCACTGTGCAATTTTCTGTCTGAAACGGGTTATTTGAGCATTATATGTGGCTTTGTAAAGAAAGATTGTTTATTACTCATATTTTTAGTCATACACCTCTAAGTCAATGATTATCTATTTATAGCTTATAAAACATTGAATAGTCTTCATCTATTTTACTATCATGGTTTTCCCCAAAGCGTTTTAGCGTGTCGGGCCCGATACGCTTGCTCTGCCTGCCGATACGCTTAGTCGCTTTAGTTAAAATCTGATACGCTTAGATTTATACCGATACGTTAAATTTCCTACCCACAAGTAACGAGATACATAGGAGAGCAACTAACAGATCCATTTACATATTGACTGATATTTCTGTCAAACAAGTGGCCTTTTTTTCTCCCAATGTTTGTGCTGATTCTGTCAAAGTAATATGTCTGCGTGGTATGATGTAAACAAACTAATCTGTTGACTGTGTCAAGATCACGTGTTCAAACCGTCCAATAAAAATATCGAAAGAAAACGTCAGACATCCCGGAAGTTTCCGATTCATTATAAGCGATCTCATTGGCTGCCGATGTTGTCCCCCACCAGACCGACAAAGCCGACTGATTTTAAATCACGAAAGTTTGACCTGGTCTATTATCATTCATGAACATGTTTATAAGTACATAATCTTTCTGCAAACTTAAAATGTATGAATTAAGTTTTCTTTTCCTTTAAATGTTTTAATCTAGCCCATTTAATAAAGTGCAAAAATTTTAACTTTATAATATGCAGCTGCCTTACTTTTCTTTTCAGTGTATCTTAGTTACACATATATTACGGTAATTGCATCAGAAACATTCTAAATCATTACAGTTATAGTAATACAGCAACTTATTTTAAAGTGGCAGTTCTGAGGTTCAGATCCCTTTGTGATCAACAGGAGGTCATGATGATCGATTCTCTTCATTGGATTGCATAAGCTGGAGCAAACCACCGTTCATGCACATTTTTGTTACAACACTACTTGATCATAGATAATTAAGGGTTCCCTGTAGATTTTCAATCAATCATATACCTCAGTAATCTAAAACAAAACAGTTTAACTTGCATGTTGAACTTTAAGGTGAAATTTCAAATGTGTTTACATTAATACTATTTAGGTCAGAAATCATTGAAACACTGGTAAAATCTATCCTATAAGCATGTATCTAAAACCTCTCAGAGACCCTGAAAATGCACCCGAGTTGCACCCGAGTTGCACCCGAACCCCCCTAGTTTCACTTCGCGCCGTTGGCGCTCAATTGTCTGTGTATTATCATGCCAGAATTTAGGGCTTTAATTTTTTTCTGGGGAAAACACTGTATATGCTTGGCCAGTTGCCCGTGACTGCTTAACGTCAAGGATGAATAGAGTGTTTCAACAATGGAGCATGAATGTAGCAGCCTTTCCCTATCCTGTAAGCACTGACCTTACCACTAAGCTTTGTGGAAATACAACCCTGAACGAAAGCTTATTTTAGTGTGACCTATACAAGCCCGTACCCTTAATGTTTTTGCAAATGCTCGTTTATTGTGTTTATTATAAACCAACTTGAAAAATTCTGTCAATACACAAGATAAATCTGTGATAAACAGAGCTTCACACAGCTGTAAAACACACAACCCACACTCTCACGCTTAATCATTGTCACAATCATTTTCAGTATGGTGCCCTTTCACAGAAGAACCTCATGATCTCTCCGCTACCAAAGCAGCCAGAACGCGAGCTCTGAACCGAGATACGAGTGCATGTGAGAAAGACAAATAACGACAGATGAGTTTGTCCTCTCTTCCTCATTCAACTGTTGCTACAGACAGAAAATAGGGAAGTACCAAAGTTCAGATTATTATCCTGGCCTGACAAAAGAATGATGCAAACACACACACACAGCTCTCTTTAACTGGCAGTAATTAAACTTTAGTTTTACAATATTCAATCTCAGATATTTGAGAAGCAATTAATTCTTTACAGTAATACAATTTATAACAGAGCTGCACACAAAAAGGATTACAATCTCAATTAGGTTCTCAATGACATTCAAATCAAGAACAGCATCGATTCTGCATTTGCACTCGGGCAACGATTGCAAAGAAACAGCAGCACTACTTCCCCTTATTCACCGTGACAATGACAACTGTACAACACAACCTCCTGTGAATCAACAGAAGAAAAAAGGGAGAAACAATGTTGTAAAGCTGTGTAGGAATTTTTTTTTTTACATGACCTCAACCACAGCTCATAGTAAGAAGGAACAAATTTGCCCTGAGCAAATGTTAATATTATGTTCCAATTTTAAAATTTACAATTACTAAACAACTGATGAGGAAACTTCAAACGTACACCCAACATCTGCTAGGAACATGTTGTAAAAGCTTCATTAAGTAAAAGTAGCTGTTAAAATAGAAGCAATTAGCGTATGCACTTGGAACATAACCACATGGACATCTCCAGTCTCACCATCCACTCCTGGGACAAGACACGAGTGTCTCAGACGCATGTGTCAAAATGACGATGTGCAGCACAGACACTGTTAAACACTGTAGAACAGAGACAGCGGAAAACAATGACAGATTCAATTATTTAACTGGCAGCAGCTTTGTCATAAATCAACATAATTGACAAAACAAAGCAATGCTTGCATATGATATTTTGGAAGTGTTTTTCCTCCCACTGCTCTTTCCTTTCCGATGAAAGAAAGTACAACATACACTTGACCACACAGCAGCAACTCTTGGAGAGTCCCAACAATTTTTTTCAAAATGGAGCTGAACAGCATGGATGGGCAATATATTCAAACGTTTATATTATGATTCCCTTAACATTTTGGACAATACACCACTGTGTATACGTTATTAGAGAAACGCAACTGCAGAATAAAAGAGGAGCTTTGAAGTGTCCACAAACTTTCGGTCATACAACATATTTATTAAGAAGAAATGGTGTGCGTTTTTAAGGTTAGAACACTACAGTAAAACACATCCATCAATTATCTAAACTGCTCATCTGTTGGGGTCAGGGGAAGCTGGAGCCAATCCCAACTGTCTTCAGGCAAGAAGTGGAGTACAACCACCACAAAAAAAAAAAAAGCATCCTGCATCAACACTAGGGGTGTTCACACGGCAACTTTTACTCCGGTGTAGCACCGGGGCTGCCCCGGTAGAGCGTTCACACGGTACAAAGTTATACCGGTGTAGCCCCTGAAAGCTGCTTAAACCGGTGCAAATCTAACCCTGCTCAGGAGGTGGTTTAAGAAATTTACTCCGGAGTAAATGCTAGTTTGCGGGGCAGCACCGATATAAAATGGGACGTCTGAACGCTACAGGGGTAGACTCGCTACGCGTGAGGAGAGCTGATTACATACGGGCATTGCATAATTTGCATCCTGGTATTTTGCGCTTCCAAAATGGCGAACATCAACAACAACAGAACTGCGTGTCTTCCAGTGTTGCCAGATTTGGCAGTTTTAAGTGCATTTTGGCGGATTTGAACACATTTTGGGATGGAAAACGTCAGCAATATCTGGCAACACTGGTGTCTTCATCCACGTTGTTTTCCCGGCACTTGGTGATGCCATGACAACCGGGAAAAGGAAGTACATTTTCACGCATGCGTATATTTCATTTCCGCATTATTACTATCGGAAATTATAGTAATAATGATAGGAAATGATAGTAATAAAAGGAAATATCAAAACTTTATTACTATCATTTCCTTTGATAGTAATAAAGTTTTTGCTACTATAGCTCGGTCGCAGAAACTGCCGTGTGACCGCAAGTGGGGCTGCACCGGTGCTAACATGCTCCTCTCTAGTAAGCAGGGTTGTGACGTGTGAACGCTCCGCAAAATTTACACCAGTGTAAGATATATCGCAACAAAATACATAGGTGCAGCATCGATGCAAATATGTGCCGTGTGAACACCCTAACTGTCAGCACCTCAGCTCAATAATGGCAGGACCTCAGTCTATTGCAAATGATAAAGGTTGCAATTTTTTCTATTCTTAATTTTAAATATGATCCCATTATGTCTGATTATCTGTCCATTATAATTTCAAGTAAACGGGGCCATAATCTCAGTTTATATCTGTAGTCGCTCACTAATTACAGATGTAGTAGATTGAGATTTGGCTGGAAAGTGTTGGAGTATTCCTTTAAACCAGTGCTTCTCATAGTTGGGTCGATGAAGCATAACCAGGGAGTCTCAAGTTTTTTTTTTTTTTTTGTGTTAGAGAAAATCATAACCCACCATTATTATATTCTAGTGTGGGTTCTTCAATAACTCCAAAACAAGCTGACCTACAAATATCATCATATGAACCTAATGTGCTCTGCTGGTAAAAAGTTGGAGTATTTAAAAAAAATAAAAGCTCTAGGACTCCAATAAATAGCCAGAATATGACTGTACACATGTTAATGAGTCTAACATTTGAAAAGGTTGTATTATGTTCATACAATAAACCTGACATCGAAAGGGGTCCATAATGTTTATTTTAAAGGGGTCCCTGACTCCAAAAAGTTTGAGAACCCTGCTTTAAAACCAAATGACCCAGATGTAAAAATCAGGAAAGGACTGTGTAACCGTTTACTCCATTAGGCTGCTTCTATTAAAAACATTTATGTGCCGATTCTCTTAAAAGAAACGGACAAAATTCTCTCACAGCTGAAAAAGTACAATGTTGTGACAGCTGAAGCTAACCTAATAAAATCCACATTGCCTGACAGGGTACATAACAGAAGGAAACTGGAGAGGAAACCACAAGAGGAGACTCTTGGTTTTAAAAGGCGAGAAAAGACGGCTCCTTATGGGTTCCAGAAAACACTTTATATTTTTATTGCTGCAGTAAAGACAACGGATTTGGAAGATACTAACAGGAGTTTGGTCATTTTCTGTTATGACATAATTAAAATCTCTCTCTTACTTAAACTGCTGGGTTAAAAAGGAGCCTGGACCATTTCACTGCAAGTTTGAGGCCCACTTTACACGGGGACGGTCTGAAACAAAAACGCAAAAGTCCGTTTTCGTTCTCACTTTTTTCCGCGTCTACACGACCGTTTTCACGGAGGAAATCTGCGTCTATACGGTGACGCATAAATGTGTGGAATTCAATTGGATGTGCATGCCAGGCAGCTTAGTGGTGCTGTGAAAGACCTCTGCTATGTCTGCACGCATGCGCAACGTCTTCCGTCTTGTCTGATCTGCACATCTGCGCCGCGAAAACTTTGACTACTCTGCCTACGGCTACTCGTGAGGTTGCCAGAGCAGCTTGAAGGTCCGTTGGATCGATGTAATCAGACATGCTGTAGCCGTTCTATATGAGTGGGTGGAGCACAGAGGACGGCAGGACAGAGATCAGGTTTACAAATAGGCTTTATTGCCACACTTTTCAGTCTAACAATATTTTTAAACCAACAGACACACAAGCAACCGGCGTCTAGCTTGGGGATGAGCTTCTCTGCTCTCCCTCTTTAAATAGGGCACGGTCACTGGGAAGACACACAAACAGGTTAATTGACATCAGGTGTAGTGATTCTGCCACTTACCTTCCCTGACTCCACCCTCCTGTCACAGACCAGTGCTTGACCACGCCCCCACTGCCACACATGCTCTTACTACGACGTAAACGCGTACCCGACGTGAGCAGATCCGAGCAGAGTTTCGCATATTGGGTAGTTTAGACGGATATGCAACGGGGGCTGTTTTTAACTTATCCACTCTGGAAGGCGTTTTCAATTTTTTTCCGTTTTTCAGCCTCGAAAACGCCGTCCCCGTGTAGACGAAAGGCACTTCCGATAAAATATTTAGTCGTTTTTACCCGACGGCGTCCTCGTGTAAACGGGCCCTGAGAGAGGAACTATGTCAGAGTGCATCACACAATTACCATCATGCACACAAACACATCGTTCTACATGTGTATGTGAATGAAAGAGACACACACACACACACACACACACACACACACACCCCTTCTGTAGTTTCTCTCTGCATTTGTCAAGTCTTTTACTTGAAGCCTACCCAGAGGGGCCTCCTGCATGAAAAGCACTTCCCAGGTGTTAACTTTCTTTTTCTAAACTATATGGATTTTTTTTTTTTTGGTCTTAGGCCAGTGAAACCTGGTTTTAGGCGCTGTTTTTAAGATTACTCGTCACACTACATGAGAGGATTTCCATAAAATCTTGGCTGAATTCTACAGACCGTACGATAAGGTGTCCTCCATGTCGGATTATATGAAACTCGTCCAACAACAGACTTGCATTCAAAGAACATTTCTACACAGCATTAATCAGCGTGATCAAAGATTATTCGCAAAATGTCACATGAACAGAAAACAAAACATTCTTCGAAGTGAGCTTGATGTAATAAGAATATTTTTCTTCCATCCATTAGCATTTACATTTTGCTATTGGCACTAGCTTATTTGTAGCTGTCCAATGAGTTTCATGTCTTCCTATATCATCTTCCTAAGTGACTTTTAGACTAGTGTTACAGTAAAAATGCTGGTAAGCATATCACAGGAGCTCCAAAGCCACCAAAGAACTCTCAACTACCAACCAAGAAACTGATTCAAATAAATTAGTACTTTCGGCTGGAGCGTTCTTGGTTATTAAAGGACTATCAAGTTCACCAAGACGTGTGTGATTTTAGGTTTTACACAAACAGAGGTGCAAAACAAGTTTACAGTTCCAATGAAGAAATCTTTGAATACTAGATCACTACAATGTACAATTTGACTATTTGGGGGAACATCAGAAACTTGGATTTACTCGTACACTGACAGTCTCCCCCCCAAAAAAATCCATCTTTAAGCTCTCTGTTGGCAAAGATGTCCGAAAATGCTCTGCATATTTGTTGAGTTCTGACTGCTTCAGGCAATGAGGTGAAGAGTCCTCATGTGCGTCATTGAAAACACCAAGTGTACAATGACAGCAGTTACACATTTCCTCCTTGAATATCAGAACATAAAATTCTCAAGTTCACGGAATACTGAGAACTAAAAGAAGCCAAGACCCAAAAAAAAAAAAAAAAAAACAGACTTTACTACACAGGATTTAAGAAGTCTCCAATTAAGGTGGTTTGAAAGCTGTCTTATGAACACCTTTAACACACTACTTCAAATCACATTTTTATAAACACAAGCCAACATTCCAAACTGACTGCACGTCAAACAAGGTTATAACAATTTTCACCACTCCCACTGGAAGATTTCATCCTCAGGTGACCCATGATCTTTAGTGTGCTGATGAAGTTCTCCGTTCAAGGTTCACCTCTTTCTTATCTCACCTACCCTGTGCCTGGGTACAAGAGAAATCCATTCCTGGACTGTATAGAAATCTAGTTCACAGTCGTACTGTAGAACATTTATTTTACAGCAGTTACTTTGTCGATCATGCTTTGAATAAAGCTTTGTAAACTTGCATCAACTAGCTGCAAAACATTTTCCTTTAAAGAGGATTCAGAATTTGCTGCCTTTGATTAATCAATCCCATACTTTTTTCCCCTTTGTTCAATCCCAGTACAGCGACAACCAGACAATTGTGTGTGGAGTCTCAATTAGGGAACTGAACTTTGCCCCATATTGGATTTCTGCTCAGGGCTAGACAGGAATCTGTGTTTGTACTTTCAAGTGCATGAGCAGAATTTAGTGCAAGCCCTAGTTAATATTTACAGCACCAGTCAAAAGTTCAGACACTCCCCTTCTAATTCAATGGTTTTCTTTATTTTTATGAATTAAAAAGACACTTCATGTCTTAAAGTAATGATGGATGTCGTTTCACTTTGCTTAGTTGAGCGGTTCTTGACATAATATGGATTACCACAGTTGTGGAATAGGGCCATTTACTGTGTTTATTATTTACTATTTAATCAAATGCATTAAGAAGGCAAGAAATTGCATTAATTAACTTTTGACGAGGCACCTGTTAATTGAAAAGCATTCCAGGTGACTCCCTAATGAAGCTGGTTAAGACGATGCCAATAGTGTACAAAGCGTCAAGGTAAACACTGGATATTTTGAAGAATCTAAAATACGGAACATTTTGGTTTTTATTTTTTTTTTTTTAGCACTTTTTGTTTACCACATAATTCCATATACCATATGTTCCAGATGTTGTTTCATAGTTTTGATGTTTTCAGTATTGTTCTACAATGTAGAAAAGAGTCCAAATACAGAAAACCCTATAAATGAGTAGGCGTGTCCAGACTTTTGACTTAAAACTGTGTCTTTTAAGTGGTACGTATAGGTAATCACCTGACTGAGAACAGAGATCCCCCCCAAAAAAAGGTAGTTTTGTGTTCATTTTTTCTTTAAAGTGAGCAGCAGCATAGAGAAAAGTACCATAACCTATTCAGGAACATGCACACACATAATACTTCACTTGACCGTAATACGATTAAGAGATTTACCCATGCATGACGACAATCCGCTTGCTATTCTGTCACTGCTATTATCTTAACACTCACGCATTCTAATTGCCAAAAAGTTACAAAAGTACAATAAGGTTGTGAAGAAAACAAACGTGTTTAAAAGTCAGCCCAAAACTGCACATGTAACGCATCAACAGTTTACGTTCTTTGTGCAAAACAATTTCAGACCAATTGTTACATTTTCACATCTTCAACACGACTCTACAATATACGAATATAGCAAAAGTATTAAATATTGAAAACTTGATTGTACCATTATATCATGTAATTTATGCGAGCTGATATTAGTGTGTTCTGTGTGCTTTAAGGATGTCTCTCTTAGTGACAGCACAACCTGTCAACAGGACAACTCAAACATGGCAGCTAGTTATAATAGAACAACGAGACCCAGGTTGGAGAATAATGTCTACTCAAACACCAACCTGATGAAAGTTGAGATGAAAATTGTAAGAAAAGCCATGAAAAGAGTTTACCATGAGTGCATCACTTCTATTACAAACATGTTGCACAAACAGCATTATATTAATAATGAACGAGTGCAACATCTTTACAAGAGTGCTACTTATGGCAAGTTTGCCTTATGAGGATGTTTGACATTATTTGCTAAACTAATATGTAAGAAATAAAACATACAGTTAAAGAAAACTAAATTTTTTTTATATAACAGCAAAGCGCTTTATACCACAGCAATTTGCCAACAATCACAATTTTTTTATTTTAGAACGAGTTTAAACATTTATAGCTAGAGTTAAGCTTTGGAACACTCCTTTCCTGAATGATGATACATATCCCCAATAATATTTTTCAATCTGTTTATCATTAGTTGTAGATTATACGGAAGCCGCTGTGAATTAATTGGTGTGATAGAAACCAACACATCAGAAGGAATATATTAACAGCGGTCAGAGTTATATGATTATAAACGATATAAAAAGTAAGTAAACACCAGACTGTTTGTAATTTGATTCACGGTAAATCATCATTATCTGCTCATAGGAAAATAATTGCCTGACCAATAGACATGATTATCCCCATTCTCTTTCTATTTCTTTACAAAATTTCCTGCTTATGAAATGACAAATGCATACCTGACCCAGTTTTAAGCAAATTTTCTGAGTGCACATAAAGAAATGTGTGCATGAAAGTATTAGACACACTCTGGACTTCCAGATGGTTCCACTCTGGGATACCTCATTAGTAAACGTTTCAGTTAAACAGAATCGGAAATGGAGCAAACAGGACTGTTTATGGAAAAGTCACTTTCTGATTGACTGCTAAACCCCGACTGTTGAAGACAGACCACCAGTCATGTTCATTTAATTATCATGTTACTGTGCATTTCTTGCAGCAAGTGGGTTACGCCACCTGTTTTAAGTCGACATGAAAACCTACTAGAAAGGAATGACGTGCCATCTAGAGGATGTAGCATTTAATCTCCTAGATTAAATCAAAATCACGTTTATACTACCTGATGAAAAAAACAGGCCTAAAAAGGCTGTGGCCCTGTTCACACCAGGTATTAACATGCATCCGAGGAAATGACACAGTCGAACTGTTGATCCTTTGTTGCTGTCCAAGATGCCAAGACACCTCTATGTTCACGCTACAAATGTGACGTGGCCATGTTCATCCCAGACCACCTACAAATGTGGTTTGAATTATCACGTTTGACTCCGTTCACACCTGTATGTAGCATTGTCCACTTGTGATCCATTCACCCAACGCATGTTAATGCCAGAAGTGAACAGGTCCTATTTTTTTTTTAAACTTGTTCAAAAACACCCTGACGCTTAAAAGATTAAATATTTTTAATACCAGAGAAGCATGAGGAAACTGATGGTGGTGATGCGCTCAATGGCGCAAACTGCTGAAAATTCTGGGCAACAGTCCAAAGTTCCTGAATCTTCTTAGAAAATTACAGATAGTCTGCTATCCAGACCAGGTGGGAGCTGTTATAAGCTAAGAGCTTTTAATTGACGTAGACACCATCCACACCCAATGTTTTGAACCCGCTCATGTGAACATGCCAGTTAGCTAGGTGGTGACGATTTTTCATAATAACTGGGAACATACCTATTGTGATGAACAACCAGCAAGTAAGAATTTCATTGCACATGATGACAAAATGACTCAAACTTCTGTCAAATGATTCAAGAGGAACATTATGAGCGTATGTACTGAAGAGTAGAGAAGGCAAAACGTGTTTATAAAAAAATAAATACATTTAAAAAACCCACAATTTGACCAAAAGCGCATTCATTTTCACTAACTGTTTTGTCAGCTTCAGAAATTGCTTTATGCAGGAGCGTAGCTGGCCAAAAACTTAAAGACAGAAAATGATGTACATAACGATTTACATGTGTGTACTACTGATGAGGTGGAACCACTGCTAATGGCCACACTTTGGTCGAATTTGATATCTCTGCTCACAGTGCAATCTGCAGCACTGGAGTGGTGGATTCAAGTACGTACGTCTCACCGCAGCCTGCCTACGGGATTGGATGTAGGCGGAGAAATGCCACGCAATTACCATATATGGGGGTATGATGTATAAGGGTTATGGTGTGTCCTGTAGTTGTCCTTACATAGTTGGATCCAATCCCGCAGGCTGCAGCCATATGCCTCTCAAATCAAGAGCAGTACAGCATGCATCATATTCTCCACATGACTGTGTACTAATAAAATAAAGCAAAATTAAACTACAAACATTATCAAACAAGATCAACTGTGAGCTACTGCTCACTTATGCATACCCCCGTGCTCGCTTATATCAGAATGCAAGCAATCGAAGGAATAGGACACTTATTATGACTGCTGACTTCAACAAATAATTAACCCTGAAACAAGTAAAGAGTAGTGTTCTCCCCAAGGATTTCAAATAGCGTCCTGGTAAACTGTCATTTTGAAATAGCATTTTGCTTCTTGAAATAGCATCAAAATCCACCCTGTGTGTTTCATAAATACATTCAGTCGGTAAACAGGAAGTCAATGTGGGACAGACCTGAAAAAACGGTATACACAGTATAGAACCCCAAACTGAAGCTCGGTACCAAATATCAAACAGTTGTAATTTGCAGTTGCTAAGGAAAATGCTACAAAAATTTTGTAAATCCACGCTGTATGTTTCATAAAGACATTGTCAGTAAACAGGAAGTTGATGTGCAACAGACCTGAAAATGGTACACGGTATAGAACCCCAAGCTGAAGTTTGGTACCAAGTGGCTATGATTTGTGGTTGCTGAGAAAAAGGGTGTTTCGGACGGAAGGAAATACGGATAGATGGACAGAGGTAATCCAGTATAATGGTGTTGGATTAAGAATACATCTTTGAGGAATTTCAATTTTCGCTTTAGTGTGTCAGAAGAGACTTTGCCATTCAGCTTGTGAGAAAGTCTAACCCTGCAACACCCTGCACCGGCAATGACGCAACAAACCAGCCAGAAGTCATTTACTTTCAAATTGAGCTGGCCAAAACGTTGAGTGGCGTTTAACTGTATGCAAACGTGAAAGGAAATGATGCACTGGCAGCAGCCACTGTGAGTGAGAGATAGTGGTACAGTTCAACACGGACAAAGATTATGTATGCTTTCTGGTTCCAGATATTTGTTCTTACTCACAGCTGCTGAGTCAGTTAGTGATACTCATCGTGCTGCTACGGCCTTGATGTGTTTGATTTACCCAGAATAGAATGGTGCTGGTATTATCACTGTTCTATTTGGGTACATCAAACATTTTAAGCCTGTCAAATATTCTCTATAATATCCTGAGCCATAAGTATTTTTTCAAAACATCATGATAACTGTGGGGGCGTCGTGGCTCAGGTGGATAAGGCGCCATACCATAAATCCGGGGACCCGGGTTTGATTCCGACCCGAGGTCATTTCCCGATCCCTCCCCGTCTCTCTCTCTCCCGCTTATTTCCTGTCTCTACACTGTCCTATCCAATAAAGGTGAAAAAAGCCCAAAAAAATCTCTTTAAAAAAAACCCAAAACATTGTGATAACTGTGACACTAGCTGGAGACACAGCCCCGAGATTTCCTTGAGCACTAGGGATTACTGTTGTTGCTTTGAAATATACAGGACATTTAATTGAGGTTGAAGATGACTGAAGACCCTGATTAGTTTTCCTTCCTGAGGAGCATGGTCATAAACAACAGCAGCAGCTCATCAAGAACATGACTGCAGTTTCTGCTAAAGAGATTAATGCTCTGATAACTTACAAAGTGTGATCAGCTCAAATCTAGGTTTCGAATAATAAATCTGAACTGACGAATATGCTGATAAACAATCCCTCCCTGGTCACATTCCCCTACCTTAATATATCACCTGATTTTATTGATGCTGATGTGTGCAATTAAAACACAGTGAAACTGGAGCAGCATGATGAGCAAACGGAAACATGAAAGAGAACATTAGGTGCTATGATGTAGACCGAGCGCTCGTTTCACCATTGTGAAAAACATGTTTGCTTTCTCAATGACCAGATCCCATTCATTCACAGACCTGCACATACATGAAGCAACTCTACTGTCAAATATCCAATCCATGAACCAAATAAACATGGGGGGGGGAAATCACACATGCACATGTATTAATGGTAAAAACAATCAATTTGGTCTTTCATTCGTGTGTCAGATGTATACAGGGTTACGAACAGATCGAACACTGTGCAGCATCCCCCTCCCCACACACACTGCCCATCACTGCGTTGAATGACAGAATGCCATGGCAACTGTGCATATCCGCATCGCCCGTTCATAATGACTGTGCGATTACACATAATTTTGTCTACATAAATAAGTGCAGAACTGCTTAAACCTGCAGATGGAGCATGATTATGAAATAAGTGGTACCATACTGACTGAACAGTTCTTGAGATGGTTAACTCTTCTAGCCCTCAACAGGTTCTAGAGATTCTACTTGCCTTTTCTGAAAGGAAAACCCTTCACTGTGGAGATCTACACGATAGAACCTTTTAGGGTTCTTCCAGAAGGACAAAGCAGACTCCATTTTTGGGTGCTACATGGGACCATTTTGAGGCACTTTGTTTAATACTTACGCTCAAAGTCAGAGTCATCTTCGTCGTCATCTTCGCCATTAGACTCCGTCTGCATGGGCTCACCATCGAACATCACCCCCTTGCCGGCAGATTTGGCAATGGCCCCGGACCCATCTTGACTCCTCGTGTCTCTGAGTCTGGTGAAATACTGCACAGCGAACTCAACCAGATCTGGAGGCCTCTGGCGCAGCACCTCCACCGTATAACCCTGCAAAAGCTCGGTCAGACCCGCCGGGATCTCAATACTCATGGCTGGATGGTGATGATGATATCCTGATACCCAACTATCTAGTTATTTCTGTATATTCTGGACTGTGGTACAAAAATATAAATATATTTCTTATCAGTCCATGTAGTGGACAGGCTGCAGTATTGAAAATGCTTGCTGTCAAAGGAGCAAGGGTTAGGGTTATTTATCTACGTCTTGATCTAATCCCAGTCGAAAAAGGATGGAATAACATATGCCCTGTATCCCAGCGAGGAATTAACAGGACAGCCGGTGAAGTGTGGAGAGGTAGGCCTACAAAAGATCAATGCTTCAGAAAATTTCAATGCCAGTAGCCCAGATTAGTCTGACAAATCAGGGGGGGAAAAAGTTAGATAATTTCTCTGGCATAAAAATATATTAATGATAACTGTTTGGTTCTGGGTGTTTATAGCCTCACAGATTAGCTTTCAAGTTTTTAAGGCCAATGGATTACCTACCAGAGTTTTGCTTATTTATATAATATATACGTGAATGTTTTATTTCAGTATCAACCAGGTACCAAACTGCACTGAAGGGAGTTTAAGAGTTAAAAAAAAAAAAAAAAAAAGCAAAGTAACTAACCACGTGTGTGGTTTTTATATATTTGGCGGTTCCTCTAAACAAGTGGCTCCTTTCACTGATGTCAAGAGAACCTGCAACAACAAAAAACTGTCCTAGCTCAGCTCACACACAGGTTTTACTCTTTTCCTTACACTTTGGGCTTTTATTTTCCTTCCTGCCAGTGTATCAACTAAAGAGTTTTTTTTTAAATAAAGAAAGAAACACCAATAATGTTCGCTAACGTTACCGAGTTTCAAGAAGCTCAGCAGAGGTAGCTGTGTTGTAAAGTTGTCTTGTAAAAGCGGCCAGCCTTTGCTAACACGAAGCTAGCTAATGTTAGCCTGAGAGAGAGAGAGAGAGAGAGAGAAGCGAGGAGGAGGAGGGTGGGACCGAAGGTGACAGATAGCTAGTTAGCTCGTCCTCACAAACTGGTCAGTCTCTGTTCAAACCATGCAGTCCAGTGAACGGGCCAATAAAAACGCCCCATAAACGATAACTCGCTATCAACTGCACAACCGCTCAGCTAAGTACCGCTAAAAACAACCTTCCACAAGCCAGAGACCGGGAACTGGTGACGAGCTTCGCGGGCAGAGGTGAACGCTAGGCCGGCTAGCTAAACTAGCCGAGCGAATCCAACCACGAAAATCTGCAGGAAACTCGCTCCTTCTGTGTCAATCCTGATTTCTTTTTTTCAGCGACGCATTCCTGAGTCGAAAGGCTTGCACGTCAAAAACAGACTTCCTCTTAATTTTGGTGAAAAAAAAGCGTATTTTTTTTTTCGTATTGCCCGTTTCTGCCTCCTGACGAGGCTCTCTCTCTCCACTCCACGAGCCGCTCTTTAGGGGGTGTGGCCACACAGACAGAACAAACCCGAGCAGTCAACGCATTCGGCTCTGATTGACATCCAAATGGACCAATCATATCGCTTCTAAAGGTGTCACTCGAGTCCGTCGTGCGAATAGGCGTGGCTGTGAAAATTCACAAATGACAGCTTGTGCTGCACTGGATTACCCCACAGCTTCCTAACCCTGTCCTAGATCATCTCAAAATATTGGAATATCCTGAAACAGTTATTTTTTTTCCTCTTAATTTCATTCAAAAAAGGTAAACTTTTATATATTTTCTATATTCATGATACATAGAGGTTTGTTTGGTTTTTTTTACTTTGTTGATTATGGCTTATAGTTCATGAAAATCAGAAATAAATTTCTTCTCTGCATTTAACCCATCTGAAGCAGTGAACACACACATACATACCCAGAGCAGTGGGCAGCCATGCTAACAGCACCCAGGGAGAAGTTGGGAGTTAGGTGCCTTGCTCAAGGGCACCTCAGCCCAAGGCCGTCCCATATTAACCTAACCTAACAGCATGTCTTTAAACTGTGGGGGAAACCGGAGCACCCGGAGGAAACCCACGCAGACACGGGGAGAACATGCAAACCCCACACAGAAAGGACCTCGCCAGCTGCTGGGTTCAAACCCAGAACCTTCTTGCTGTGAGGCGACCGTGCTAACCACTAGACCACCGTGCCGCCCTACATATGGCTTATATGAGAATCAGAAAGAAAGCACAACTTTATTCATCACACACTTGTGAAATTTCCTCTCTGCATTTAACCCATCTGAAGCAGTGAACACACACACGTGAGCAATGAGCACACACATACCCAGAGCAGTAGGCAGCCACGCTAACAGCGCCCGGGTTGCAGTTTGGAGTCAGGTGCCTCACTCAAGGGCACCTCAGCCCAAGGCTGTCCCATATTAACCTAACCACATGTCTTTAAACTGTGGGGGAAACCGGAGCACCCAGAGGAAACCCACGCGGACACGGGAAGAACATGCAAACTCCACACAGAAAGGCCCTTGCCGGCCGCTGGGTTCGAACCCAGAACCTTCTTGCTGTGAGGCGACCATGCTAACCACTACACCGCCATGCTGCCGGAAATCCAGTATATCAAAATATTATAGAATACTTCGTTTCAAGCTTGAGTAAAATATTATAGATACCATGTATCTCTTGGTCTAGTTCAGTACACGCAGCCACAGTCATGGGGAAGACTGCTGACTTGATAGTTGTCCAGAAGATGATAATCAAAACTGATAATCGGAGGGTAAGCCACCGAAGGTCATTGCTGAAAAGGCTGACTGGAAAAGGTGCACAAGCAACAGGGATGACCGCAGCTTGTCAAGAAAAGTTGATTGAAGAACTTGGGAGAGCTTCACAAGGAGTCGACTGAGGCTGGTGTCAGTACATCAACAGCCACCACACACAGATGTCTTCAGGAAAGGGGCTACTACTGTCGCATTCCTCATATCAAGCAACTCCTGAACTAGAGACAATGTCAGAAATGTCTTACCTGGGCTAAGGAGAGAAAGAACTGGACTGTTGCTCAGTGGTCCTCTTTTCAGATGAAGTAAAATTTGCATTTCATTTGGAAATCAAGGACCTACAGTCTGGAGGACGAGTGGAGAGGCACAGAATCCAAGGTGTTTGAAGTCCAGTGTGAAGTTTCTGCAGTCTGTGATGATTTGGGATGCCATGTCATCTGCTGGTGTTGGTCCATTGTGTTTTATCAAGTCTGCTGAGCAACAGTCCAGTTTTTTCTCTCCTTAGCCCAGGTAAGACACTTCTGATGCTGTCTCTGGTTCAGGAGTTGCTTGATATTAGGAATGTGACAGTTGTAGCCCTTTTCCTGAAGATGTCTGTGCGTGGCAGCTCTTGATGCACTGACACCAGCCTCAGTCGACTCCTTGTGAAGCGCTCCCAAGTTCTTGAATTGACTTTTCTTGACAATCCTCCCAAGGCTGCAGTCATCCCTGTTGCTTGTGCACCTTTTCCAGCCAGCCTTTTTAGCAATGGCCTTCTGTGGCTTACCCTCCTTGTGGATGGTGTCGATGATTGTCTTCTGGACAACTGTCAAGTCAACAGTCTTCCCCGTGATTATGATTGTGTGTACTGAACTAGAGCAAATGATACACTGCATTTATGATGTTTTACTCAAACTTGAAATGAAATATTCTAATAATCTGAGATACTGGATTTCTGATTTTCATGAGCTATAAGCCATAATCATCAAAATGAAAACAAAAAAAGCCTTGAAATATTTCACTTTACATGTCATGAATATAGAATATATTAAATTTTTCCTTTTTTGAGTTAAATTCTGAAAAAAATGAACAACTTCGTGATATTCCAATATTTTTGAGGTCCACTAGTATACTGCAAAATGTGCACATGGTGCAATACTGTTTTTGCACAAGGCCCAGAAATTCTTGATACATCCCTGATAAGTTGTGTCACCGCCTAATTATGTACGGAATAAAGTCAGATTGGCAGAATATCTGATTTGTTCCATTGTGCAAAATGAATATCTGCTTAATGACATTATTTTGTTGCCTTCGCTGTTGTTCCTTATACCCCATGGATTTGATTAAAGCACCTACAATGTAACAATGATGATCTGAATCAACATGAGTGACGCATGATTCATTAAAACTGCAGAAAATGCAGGTAATAATAAATATCAGACATGTGATTTGAGGTTACCATTGAGGTGGTAAGTGAGGTGCCAAGGCTAATTTTAAGACTGACAGCTGCCACCCTGTGACATCTCTGTGGTTGCTACCCCCTGGACCTGAATTATATAATAAGAAAGCATTTTGTTGTCATAAGTACACTCTTAGGAAAAGTATTCTTCAAGGGGTCCTGTATGGGTTCACTGGATAATTTAGGATTCTTAGCATCCAACAAAGAAGGGTTATATTTAGAAACTCTTTCTGATAGGGAAACACTCTCTTGTTGGGTTCTACATAGAGAGTTCCCAACAGAGGGACAGTGAAAGATCCCAAAGAACTCAACTAGGTGATTCAATTCTTTGGTTAATAGGCCATTTGACTACAGCAAAGCTTCCCATTGCAATCATTTCCTTTGGAGATACCTAGAAAGACTGATTGGCCCAGTTTAGCTCAGGAGTGCACTTGTGCCACAGTTGTTGGATTTCCCTATTGCCCATTGCGCTATTTTCAGGCCTCCTTATTTCGAGGCCAGAGGTAAAGCTGTGTTGCCATAGCCACCAACTTGAACCTGCCTCCAAATCCTCTCTGTGTCTTTTTTTATCCTACCAAGGGAACCAGGCTCCCCCTTGTGGGGAAACAATAGATGGGGATGAATTCCAAATTGCTCTTTATTGGTCGTATGGAGCGGCATGGTGGTGTAGTGGTTAGCGCTGTCGATGGCCTCACAGCAAGAAGGTTCTGGGTTCGAGCCCAGCAGCCAACGGGGGCCTTTCTGTGTGGAGTTTGCATGTTCTCCTCATGTCTGTGTGGGTTTCCTCCAGGTGCTCCGGTTTCCCCCACAGTCCAAAGACATGCAGGTTAGGCTAATTGATGGCTCTAAATTGACCGTAGGTGTGAATGTGAGTGTGAATGGTTGTTTGTCTCTATGTATCAGCCCTGCGATGATCTGGCGACTTGTCCAGGGTGTACCCCGCCTCTCACCCATTGTCAGCTGGGATAGGCTCCAACTTGCCTGTGACCCTGCACAGGATAAGAGGTTACAGAGGATGGATGGATGATCTTATAGGCAAGGGGTGGGCACAGGCTGTCTGACGCTGGGCAGGGGTGTAAAAATAAAAAGGACACTTTCTATATGCAGTGGGGCTCCACTGGAAGGGCACCTAATAGAGCACTTCGTTATGTTTTTTTGAACATAGAGGCACCCTAAAGGGCATTTCATCGACAGTTGTGGCTACCCCAGAAGGCTGTTTGTTTGTTTGTTTGTTTGTTTGTTTTTAAACCAAGCATTTATTCATATTACAAGAGAGGTAGCTATATATTTGTAAACCAGGAGTATAATCACAGTCCTTAATATTCTATTCTATTTTTTTCTTGAATCTGATTGGTGTTGTATGGTGTACACTCCACCTAAACCTAGCCTACTAACAAACAGATTAAAAAATAGTGTTATTATTGACTAAAGATGCATATTTATATATGGTGAAGTTTTCTGTAAGGAACTGTTTATTTACATTTATAGAAGGAGTCTCCAGTGTCAATGCTTTGCAATAGTCAGCAAGTTTTTCAGTTTTCAGGAAAGAGGAGTTCACACTTTCCAGTGTCTCAGTCCCATGGCAAGGATTAACTTTTCTTGTGCATGTTCCACAATACTAAAGGTTGTTACATTATATGACCAAAAACTTTTGGACACCTGACCATCACACCTATATGTGGGTTTTTCCCAAACTGATGCCAAAAATTTGGAAGCACACAATTATCTTGAATGCCTTTGTATGCTGTAGCATTAAGAGTATATAGTTCAGTGGAACTAAGGGGCCAAAACTTGTTCCATCATGACAATACCCCTGTGCAAAATGTGAGGTCCATAAAGATGTTGTTCACTCATGTTGGTGTGGAATAAATTCAATAGTCTGCACAGTGCACTATCCTCAACTCTACTGAACACCTTTGGGATGAACTGGAATGCCAAATGCACACCAGGCCTCCTAACCTGGCATCAATGGAAATCTTCACAGCCATACTCCAAAATCTAGTGGAAAGTCTTCACAAAAGAGTGGAAGTTATTATAACAACAAAGGGGGTGGGGTGGGAGCTAGCTCCATATTAATGCCATTTTTTTTGAAAAGGGATGTTTAACAAGGGATTCTGGTTGTAATGATCAGGTGTTCGTATATTTTGTATATATACATAATGCATAAATTGTTAAAATGTGTCATTATTTAATAAATTAAAAATTTTAATTGATGACCAAAAGCTGTATAAGTGCAATAAAACACTTCAGTATGTACTGTTATGGGACATAGCTTTGAACTGGTAAGAGTAACTCTGCTTCCCATCAGGCAGTATCACACCACCATGTTGCTGATTAGTTTCCTAAAACAGAGGATTTTATTCCTTATATAATTCATTCACTAATGCCAGTGTTACTTTGACTGAATGAAAATGAATAGTCATTAAATAGTGTTAATCAAATGAGATCAGTACTAATTAGTGGCAAGTGTTTTGTTTGATTGAGATATGTATTTATATCTGGTCATACAAGAGAACAAATCAGAAGAAGGATGTGTACAGAATTAGGGCAGGCCATCAGTCATGAAAAACTGGAGCAGTTGAGTAATCAAGGGACACACAGGCAAAATACAAAACCATTATAAATGTACCTTGAAATAGTAATCCACAAAGGCTCTAAGACTTCATTAACTCCATGCCATCTTGGAAGTACCATGCAAAATGTGGACAGAAATATTCACAAACATGGACAAAACCATAAACGTTGTCCTTAGACTATAAAAACTATACACACTGACCTAACCAGTGTACTCAGCATTAGGCACCACTACATTTATTGGCCTAATTATGTAATCCTACCATATAGGTGTACTTTGTTCATATTTAATTACCCAGTTAACAGTTGTTCCCAGAACATTCTGGAAACATTTCTTTTTGGTTCCTAAAATATTGCTTAGTTCTCATTTGGTTTTCCAAGAAAGTTTCTGAACAGAAATATAAAATTTTAATTTCATTGTACATTATGGTTCAACAAAAGTTCGTCTAATGATCCTGCAACTTTTAAATAACCTTGCAGTAACCTGTGATGTTCCCCTAAACGTCCGGTAACTTGATCCATCCATCCATTATCTGTAGCCGCTTATCCTGTCCTACAGGGTCGCAGGCAAGCTGGAGCCTATCCCAACTGACTATGGGCGAGAGGCGGGGTACACCCTGGACAAGTCGTCAGGTTATCCCAGGGCTGACACCGGTAACTTGATAAAAATTGAAATACGTTTTCAACTTTGAACCCCTCAGGAACCCTAGAACCTTACACAAAAGGAATGTTTGTGCCCAGAATGTTAGTTTGTATACAAAAAATAAAACTTATATGCAACCTTTGGCAATAATTTGCTAACCTATTTGGTAAACATTCTGTTATGAGAACGTGAAAGCACATTATGGGAACAATCCCCGAAGGTTAGTCTGTAGTTACAAAAATAGGCCTAGTACCTAGAACAACCTTTGGCAAATGTGTCAGTTGAGAGAATGTTGTACTTTAAAGGTTCCAGAAGTGAGAACATTGACTTTACTAACCAAAATAGAACATTCACAGAATGTAATGATATGGTTCTCCTATTAAAAAAAAAACAGAGAGGAACCAGATGCTCAAATTTTGTGTTTGCTTAGTACTGAATATCCATCCATCCATCCATCCATCCATCCATCCATTATCTGTAACCGGTTATCCTGTTCAGGGTCACAGGTAAGCTGGAGCCTATCCCAGCTGACTGTGGGCGAGAGGCGGGGTACACCCTGGACAAGTCGCCAGATCATCACAGGGCTGACAAGTACTGGATATTACTATGTTAAATGATCAGGAAGGAGCCACCATAGGACTACCACTGACCACACATTATTTGGGTAGTGGACCATTTTCAACACAACAGTGACAATGACATGGTAGCATATCAGCAGGCATCTTGCATTTATAATCCTCAACAATTTATTTACATTTTTTAAATTTCTCCCCATTCCTGAGGGCTACACAAATAAAAAGTACAGTAATAAGCTGCCATCTACTGTTTACTGTATGAAACTGCAAACAATTGACCCAGCTCTTCAGACTCTGCTTTAACGTGGTCACCAAGTCTCCTGTTAGTCCGCTACATCCAGCCAACCCAATTATCATGAGTTCAGCAACTGAATTCAACAGTTGTCCTCAGCAGACTTTTTTTTTATCAGTGTTAATAATTCAACTAAATGCTTATTAGCATAATGCTTTTAACAATAGACATTGTCACAAAACAGCTTTACAAAAATCCTGATGTACAACCACAAAGCAGAAAAGTTGGGAAGGTATGTCGAAATTTAAATTAAAACAGAAAACAATGATTTGTAAATAATCGTTGGCCTGTATTGCACTCAAAATAATACAACAGCACACTATTTGATGTTTTACCTCAAGAAAATGATTGGGTTTTTTTCCAAAATAAACACATTTCAATTTTGATTCATGCAACAAATTTCAAAAAAAGTTGGGATGGTAAAGCATTTATCACTTTATAATGTTGCCATTCCTTTTCACAGGGCAGCACGGTGATGTAGTGGTGGTGCCTTACAGCAAGAAGGTTCTAGGTTCAAGCCCAGCGGCCGATGGGGGGCCTTTCTGTGTGGAGTTTGCATGTTCTCCCTGTGTCTGTGTGGATATCCTCCATGTGCTCTGGTTTCCCCCACAGTCTAAAGACATGTTGTTAGGTTAACTGGCTACTCTGAATTGCCCATAGGTGTGAATGTTTGAGAGGAAAAAACCTCTATAATAATCCAGTAGGAGGCAATGGGAAACCACTACTGTAACATTCCCTAGAAACTCTGATGGACATCAGAGCTGGACCTGCTGTCAGGCAGAACACTAAAGAAGAAGATTCCTTCTCGCAACACTTAAAATATGTTTATGGATTGAAGTACTTGAGTCTGACTCGTGCCGTAATTTTAAGGACTCGTGACTTGACTTGGACTTGAGCACTGATGACTCGGACTTGTACATTAATTGCATTCGGACTCATAAACTGGAGATGAGAGCTCGGATTTTTTCTTTATTTTTTGTAACAGGCCATAATAATTTATCATAAGATATTTATACCTAGGGCAGCACAGTGGTGTAGTGGTTAGCGCTGTCGCCTCACAGCAAGAAGGTCTGGGTTTGAGCCCCGTGGCCGGCAAGGGCCTTTCTGTGCGGTGTTTGCATGTTCTCCCCGTGTCCACGTGGGTTTCCTCCGGGTGCTCCGGTTTCCCCCACAGTCCAAAGACATGCAGGCTAGGTTAATATGGTGACTCTAAATTGACCGTAGGTGTGAATGTGAGTGTGAATGGTTGTCTGTGTCTATGTGTCAGCCCTGTGATGACCTGGTGACTTGTCCAGGGTGTACCCCGCCTTTCGCCCGTAGTCAGCTGGGATAGGCTCCAGCTTGCCTGCGACCCTGTAGAACAGGATAAAGCGGCTAGAGATAATGAGATGAGATGAGATGCGATGAGACTTGGACTTGACTCGGACTTGAACACTGGGAACTCGAGACTGGACTCGGACTCGAGGTTTAGTGACTTGACTACAACACTGGATTGAAGACACTAAGTGATGAAGTGTGTCAGGTGTTATTTTGTCCCATTCTTTCTGCAATCAGGTCTTAATGTGCGCATCAGTACGAGGTCGTCATTGTCATACTTTTTGTTTCAAAATTTGCCACACATTCTCTATTGGGGACAGAGGGGACAGGCACCCTCTTCTTCCACAGCCATGTCTTTGTAATGTGTGTAGAATGTGGTTTTGCATTGTCTTGTTGAAATATCCCTGGAAAAGATATCGTCTTGAAGGCAGCACATGTTGCTCCAAAAACTCAGTGTACTTTTCTGCATTAATGCTCCCATCACAGAAGTGTAAGCTACCTTTGCCAAGGACACTGACACAACCCCATACCATGACAGATGTCTGTATGGTCCTTTTCATCTTTGGTCTGGAGCACACCGTGTCTATTTCTTCCGAAAAGACATGGAATATGGATTCATCTGACCACAGTACACGTTTCCACTGTGTGATGGTCCATCCCAGATGTCTCCGAGCCCAGAGAAGTCAATGGCACTTCTGGATACACTTAACATAAGGCTTCCTTTTTGCACAGTAAAGTTTTACCTGGCATTTGTGGATCTAACTCTGTATTGTACTGCTTGACAAAGGTTTGCTAAACTAATCGTGAGCGTATGTGGTTATATTGGCTATAGATAAATGACAGTTCTTGATGCAGTGCCATCTGAGGGATCAGAGATCATGGATGTTCAGCTTAGGCTTGCACACTTGCCCTTTATGCATTGACATTCCTCCAGATTCTTTGAATTATTGAATGATATTATGCACTGTTGAGGGTGAAATATCCAAATCCCTTCTTGTCTTTTTTTCAATCTAGGTTAGAATTTTTTACCCAGTTCATAATCTGCTACTTGTATTAGGGAGATTTACTATATCTAGGGTTAGGTTTAGGATTTGGGAAGACTTTGTATTTTAAACTATTTGATGATGTAATAAGACTGGACTCATTAATAAATTCAAAATATATGTCACTCCTTCCATTGCTATTGTTGCTGGTCTAGTGGTTAAGTTGTTGGGTTAAGAAGGTTCTTAGTCCGGGACCTGGCTTAGGTATGTATGCACATAATTTAGGAAAGGATAACTCAACTGTTCTAGGCTAATTTGACCCCAAGGAATAACTTGGGATGTGTGCCAAAATCACTATCCGGGGTGAACAGCCTGAAAATGACCAATCCAAGATGGCCACCGATATTATGGTATTATTGTGTTACTCTTCATGTTCCTGACCCTGGTTTATGTGACACATAAACAGTAATAATGCGATGTTAAAAGTTGTATTGTTGGCTGTTAAACATTTAGGCTCTCAAGATATTGCTGCCTACTAAAGTAATAAGTTTTGTATTTTTCACTTTAACATTCCATTGAACATGATAGTATGATTGAAAATACAATTTCTTTATATTAATCAAATGTTTGCTTTCTTAGACTCTCCTAAATTATGTGCAGTAGGTCTCCCAATGCCATGATTTCATGTTTGAGGTAGGATTATTCTGTTTTTCTCATGTTTTCTGTGAAACTGCAATTTTGGCCAATTTTTGGTGTGTTTTTTTTTTAACCTTGCCCTTGACCGTAGCTTGTTCCCTTTTCCTTCAATCATGAAAATTATGCCATAATGGATTCCCCATACACAAAAACCCATAAAATGAGGTTTTGCACATAATTCTGTAGTGAGTGGTTCAAAAATTGATATTTTCAATATGGCTAAGGGCAGCTATCTTGGACTGGTAATTTTCGGCCTGTTCGCCCTGGATAGCGATTTTGGCACACATCCCAAGTTGTTCCTTGGGTTCAAATTGGCCTATAACAGTTGAGTTATCCTCTCCTAAATTATGTGCAGACATATCTAACCCAGGTCCTCTACTATCTGAGTTTGAATCCCAGTTAAGTATGAAAAAAGATTTTTTTTAATGCTAATTAGGTAGCTAGGAATAGGTAGACAGACAAGAGGAAATACTAAGTAGGTATAGACAGAGAAGAAGTGGATGGAAGAAAGAGAGACAAAAGGAGTTGTGGAAAATGCCTTTTAAGGGTCTTTAGGAAATTATGAACTAGGTTAAAATTTTAACCCAGGTAAAAAAATAAAAATAAAAAATTCACCAAGGTTGAAATTTTTTGACCTGTAACATGTACATGAACAATGATTAAGACACTGCAGTCTTGTAACAGTCTTTGTTTATTTATCTACTGGCCATGATGTCAAAATGAAACAATTCCATCACAATATTGTTCTCAGAATTATATTACAATTATTAGTAGAAATCAAAAAATTTATTTTACATGCATATACAAACAGTAGTCTATAAACATTCCTACACCTGACTTCACAGACTCGCACAAAGTCTGGAGTTCACATTAGAAGTTGCAGTAGAACTGCCTACAATGCTGCGCGACTGGATTTCAAAAGACCAATCATAAACCACTCATAGCTGGTGATCACTGGTGGATGGCGATTTCAAAGCCATGCTGCCTATGAGTGTTACTGTGACAGAGTGAATCCAATGATGACTAGCTATCGATAGCATTGCTTCTGAGATACTGCAAACACAAAAGTCACGCATTTCTGTATCAGACAGCAAGAATGACAGTATTCACTGTATTAATCATTAAAGATGCATGCAAGTACAAGGCTGTCAGACTGTAATTTGACACAGCGGCTCATAGTAACGAAATGGTTCCTTTTCCTGGGTCTCTTAGAGCACCATCTGCTACTATGTTGCTCAAATATGTTCACAAATGTTCTTGAATGATTATGGAAACAGTCAAGAGTTCAAAAGCATCATCGCTTTAACTATTCATAGTTCTACAAAATGGCATCGCTCTATACAGAAGTGTGTATTTAGAAATCTTATTATAGCCACTGTTAATTATTAACGTATTTTATTGATGCAGTTTGCATTTCAAATTGGATGGTACACCTGTCAAAGCTGAGCATTTTATTATGTTTTATTAATTGGGTGAAATTAGCTGCACTAAAAGACTTGCTCCCTGAGACCAGATTAATGTACAGCCTGCACAGCGTGCGGCTTTGCACGGGGAAGAACATTCTGTTATTGACTTCTGAGGCTTATCTTAGTGCTTTATATTGAGCAAAAATAAAAATCACTTTAAGAGCCCTCTGGTCAATTTTGCATATACTACACGCACATGTGCATCAGATCAGCACCAATCTTATTTGCCAAAAATGGGACCAGAATCACCTAAATGCTATGAAACAAGGGCAAAAACAACACAGCTCAGACAGCATGGTAATATAGCTGATCTGGGAACAGAAACTGTTAGGATTTTCATAGATTTTAGAATTTCAAAGTGTTATTAAATCTTGAGATAGCACAATGTACTGGATGTCTCTTTCTATAAGGATAGAAATGTGAGAAACAGATATTTGTAGTATTGTTTTCCTTGTGTGGATTTATAAAGTTAGGTAACTGTAACTATGTTTTTTTGTTTGGTTTTGGGTTTTTTTTGCAATAAGAAAAAAAAACAGCCTGTCTGCAATATTCTTCAAATGTAATATGCACACACCTAAACAAACTTTAGTAAGCTGAAAATTAAGCTACAGCAGTTTCTTTTGGAACCAGAACATTTAACATATTTTTGTACACAGATTTCTTTTAAAGGTTCTGACTGCAAAGTTGAATTCTGGGCAGAATGTTCTATTTCTATTGCTGTTGGGGTTTCGAAATTTTTCGCCGCTGCACACACACACATACACACACGTACACCATGTATCCTCTGTGTAAATGTTCTGCCGAGATAAAACACGTCCCACATTTTACAATTCTGGAGATTGCCGAAGCCAGTGAGCAACAATATCACGTGACCACCGTAGGGCGTGTTTGACCTACTTTTAACCAAAACAAGTCAGCGTGGGCAAACATGGCAGACTCCGCTCTCCAGCCAGCTAAAAGCTAGCGGAAAAGAAAAGGAAAGCCTGCCTAGTGAGTGCAACTGCAAGATAGGGCAAGGTTAGATGACTTGTCATTTTTCTGGACAGATAACTAAATCATTCTAGCTAGCGCTTAGCTATCTTAGCCTTAGAATGCATGGGCTCAACTCTACAGTAGCGAGTATGGAGTTCTACACCTAATGTTTTGATCTTACAGAGAAAGAAATGATAACACAAAAGCAGTAACAAAGAAAAGATATATTGATCTTTTGTTTCACAGATCTATTCGCAAACGTCAACCACAAATTGCATCTGCGACTCAAAACTTTCCGAGGTCGATACAAAGTCACAATGTTTTCTGCGTGTCGCCATCTTGGTGTGACGCAGTTCCATAGTTTGCTAATTAGTTAAAGCTCCTTGCGTTCAGCTGTTTCCATGGGGCCATACTGTTTACCTCAAGAGGTAGGAAAACAGTCCCAATTCAGAGAAATTTGACCTTCAGCACATCAAAATAATCACATCTCGTCCGCATGACATTGTGCTTGCAAGACATAAGAAAATGCCATGCACAATAAAAAAATTAGAAAATTTCAGATGACTTTGCAGTCAGCACCTTTAAACAATATTATAATATATCTCCTGGTATGATTTTCATTTTGTTGAAAAGTTTCTTCTTGAACAAAGAAGATTTACAAGTACTTCAGTGCTTAGGAAAATAGTGCCAATGCAAATGTATTTACATAATTGTGCAAATATTAAAAAAAAAACCAACCTAATAATATATTGAGGTTGTGCCCACGTACAGTATCTCATAAAATATGTTACTTTGAAGAAATACAGGGCCAACCAACTTTAAAAACCTTCACATGGAGAAATTATTTGTTGAACAGAAAATGTGTCCCTTATTAAACTAATAATTGTCCTCTAAAATATTAGAATTTGTCACCAACATCCTTTATTTTCAGCAAAAGTACTAAGAAAGTTGAAAGTACTAAGATTAGTTGATCCTAAAAGTATCATTTTCTCTATCAATAAATCTTATTTTTCTGGTCTGATTGCCCACTCACTTTCAGATCATTAAAAACATACAACTATTGCAATAATGTGTAGATTTTTGGATTAACATGGTAACTGATACACAAAGCTATACGTCAGTAACAATGCACATTAGGGATGGAACATTTTTCCAGTTCTGTGAGGAGGTATCAGTTGCCAATAGACATTAAGCATTTAACTTGTTGACACAATGTTAGAGAACAGTCATCGCCACCTCAACCCCCCCCCCCCAAAAAAAAAAAAAAATGGCAATGGAACAGTCTGCAGTCTTCTAAACAGTAATCTGTCAAGCGCGAACAAAGCTCAAATAGTACAATCTGACATACTACCGTATCATAAATAAAAAGCCAACTGAAAGTTCCGTTCATGGTAGTGTGTTTGCTGCTTGTGTGTATGCATGCCCATTGCATATGGGTTTCATATCGGCAGAGGTGGAAAAACTGGATTGACAAAGTAAAAGTCCTGCTTAGGTTTTCCTTCTGCCTGTGCTCTCAACACAGGTGATTTCACCAATTAGCTCATCAACCTGGCTTAGGGGATGTGGTAATTAGGATCAGCTGGTTCATTGAATTGGCTGGAGCAAAAATGTGGTAGGGTTTTTACTTTCTGCACCCGGGTTTTTCCACCTCTGCATATCGGTGACAGATCAGGGTTTGAGGGTGTTCCCCTACAGCTGCCATGCTCTAGATTTCCTCTCACTGCTTCATTCCTCTCACTGAGCATCCTCAGACAATCTATCACTCTCTACCCCCCCCCCCCCCACACACACACACACTTGGTTACCATGACACCCTGTTTTATAATTGATTCATTTTTTTCCCCCCTGCTAGTATTTCATGGTGTTTCCCTGGTAACTGGGATGATTGAAACCTGCAGTGCTGCTGTTGTCCAGCAGGGGCAGCAGATTTGCAGCACAGCAGCTCAACTAGAATTGAGGAATAAACATCAAAGAAAAGATGAAGGGCAACTGCTTTGTCACCGTGGCAACATACAAAAGAACAGTGGGGTGTTGGGGCAGCTGTGTTCATTATAAGACTCATGGTGACTGACACGATAACATGTGAACTGCACCCTGTGGTGACAGAAAGTGTGGAGTGGAAAAAAAAGGCAAGCCTGACACTCTTGACTTAACATCAAAGCTTTGACCTGGGTGCCAAAGGTGAAAGAGTGGCGACCCCTGACCTTCTCCTAGATTGTTAATAATAAACATAATTGAGTTTGGATGCATCCCAGCAGGAAGAGTTGTAAACAGAGAGGAGAAAGATGAAAATAGTCAGAGATATGGGGCCTAGTCAAAGGGGTGTGGTTAATGGGAAGATGGACAGTTAAGGCCCAGAGGGGGCGGGAAGACGTTCAATAATCCAGGTGATCACTTCTTGAAGGACGGACTCTGCTGTCTCAGGCAAGTCATGGTGCAGGGCATGGTAGGCTCCGTCATACACCTGGTACACACACACACACACACACACACACAGTGCATGTTCAGGAACAAAAGCACAAAGACCCACTCAAACAACAATAAATGTGAAAGACTGTTTTTGTTATGGGGCAGCATGGTGGTGTAGTGGTTAGCACTGTCGCCTCACAGCAAGAAGATTCTGGGTTCGTACCCAGTGGCTGGAGAGGGCCTTTCTGTGTGGAGTTTGCATGTTCTCCCCGTGTCTACGTGGGTTTCCTCCGGGTGCTCCGGTTTCCCGCACAGTCCAAAAGACATGCAGTTAGGTTAATGTGGGGCGGCCTTGGGCTGAAGTGCCCTTGAGCAAGGTACCTGACCCCTGACTGCTCCCCGGGTGCTCTAGTGTGGCTGCCCACTGCTCTGGGTGTGTGTGTGTGTGTGTGTTCACTGCTTCAGATGGGTTAAATGCAGAGGGTGAATTTCACTGTGCTTGAAGTGTGCATGTGACAAATAGAGGTTTCTTTTTTTTTGGGGGGGGAAGCATATCAAGGGTCATTCATTCTGTTATATAATGTATATATATCTCCAAAAGGTTTTGGAGATATATATACATTAAATATGGTTTGGTTATAAACTGATTTGGTATTTACACATTTGAACATCCCATGGAGCCAGAGAGTGAAATATAATCCCAATTAAGTCCATTTCAATTTCATATTTTCAACACTACAAAGTGTGGAAAAGGTCAAGAGAGGTGAATACTTATGCAAGCCACAGCATGTGTACATACAGTATACATGTGAAATGTGGTGTAGAAGTGTGGTGTATTGATCTTAATAAATGAAATGCTGAGGTGATGTACTGTATACTTTATCAGTGTGAGTGTTTGGAAAGTTTAATATTATTAACACTGGTATGTTTGACAAAACTGGTGTTTAGGTTGGCTGATTTGCTTTAAAGTTTAACTCTGTGAGCCTTGTGTGTATCTGTGGGACTATGCGCTGCATACCTTCAGTTTTTTGTCTGTGCTCTTAGCTTGGTTATACATGAGATGGGATCCTCTGATATCGCAGAGCTTGTCATCTGCTCCATGCAGAAGAAGGAAAGGCCAAGAGATGTTGGGAAGCTCTGTTTCGATGCGGCTTGAAGCAGCCATCAGCTGCATTCCGAATGATACCCGCATACCTCCATGATAAACCAGCTCATCTGATTCATACGCCTGAACCTGCAGCATATGAAGGAAATTTTGTTCAGATCAAATTTTGTAATAACTTCAACTTGTTTAGAATACGGTGACCGCATTTTCAACACAGGGTACTCAATATAACAGTGGTGGCTCAGTGGTTAACTGATGGTGGCTCTGGATTACTGATCTGAAAGTCATGGGTTCAAGTCCCAGTGCTGACAAGCTGCCATTGTTGGGCCTTTGAGCAGGGCCCTTGAGCAAGGCCCTGAACCCCCTCTCCTCCAGAAGCACTGTGCCATATATCCCCTTATTGTATGTCACTCTGGATAAGAGTGTCTGCTAAATACCTGTAATGCAACCACAATCAGATTTATATAAATGATGCATGAGCCCTAAAATAATTCAAAACAAATGTGTGGAGGTCTGGGAGAACTTGCCTAATATCACTGTGGTTGAACCCTGTAGAAATGTTTTCTTAAATTAGTTTTCTAACCTTACCTGACACAAAGATCAGGAGCAAGTTTTGCAAACGCAGCGATAAATGCAGTCAGTCGGCTTAAAGTTGTCTCAAACATCAGTATTTCCTCACACTGTGAATATTTTGATCAATGTGTTCCATTGTTATGCGCCAAAACAGACAAAACACTAATCACTTAATTTTGAACTCAGATACCATCTGTCAGATTGTCTGTGATGGTCCTGCAGTGTAGGAATGGAATCTTTGGATCTTCTTTAAATGCAGTTTTCTTCATTTCGCATTTGGTGTGTGTGTGTGTGTGTATATATATATATATATATATATATATATATATATATATATATATATATATATATATATATATCAGTGGCGTCTGGTAGTCTTTCAAACAGGGGAGGCTGGTCGGTTATGATATTTCCAGATTTTAAAAGAAAAAACACATCAATTTTGCCCATACTCTTGCCTCTGATCTGGCTGATTGTTGGCAGGGTCACAAACTGTGAAATAACAGGTTCTTTTGGCCCATTAGCCTACTGTCCAATATACATGATGGTGGTGTTGGGGGGAGGGGGGTATATTTTAACATTTTATATTTTAAAATTGTGGCATGTTGTTTAAAAATTGACCTTGGCTGTGTTTTTGTTTAAAAATGTTTTCCAAATTGTAGCGGTGTTTAATTCATATCCAGAAAAACATATATTCCAATATAATATACTCAGCATAAACATTTTAAATAGATTCTATATTTTTGGTCCATCCATGACATATTACTAAAGTAGCCTATTTACTGTTGTTGATGTGGGTCACTTGCTGTTAGCCAATTCACTTTCTCGTACCAGGAGAGCTGAAAGGAACGAGTATTATTCCCTACCTTTTTCACCAAGTCAATTTGAGGCGTTGGTCTACCCTGCTCTTTAATTTTAATTTTTTTCCTCGAAAGGAAGACTGGCAAATGGCTTCGCCAAAATTAAATCAGCAACGCTTGGCATCCGTGTGCAGCTTTCTTGCTAGCTGACTAGCCCCCTCAAGTTCAAGTTCAGTCACTCAAATAAACGAAATTTCTGGAACTAAGACAGCAAACTTGACAACACTATATTTACACTTTATTTACAATGAAAATATATACAAACTAAAAAAGCTGGTAGAAACCGTATGTAATGAATGAAATCGAAATGTAAGCTGATCTCTTACAATACACCACAGCACTTGCAAATCCGCATGGGACTGAACTGATGTTGCCAGATACTGCTGACGTTATCCAGCCCAAAATATGTTCAAAACCCGCCAAAATGCACTTAAAACCGCCCAATTGGGCGGGAAACCGCCCAATCTGGCAACACTGTACCGCTGCCTGTCTATATTTGAAACGAGCTGTCAATCAAAGAAAATATCCGTCCGCTTTCACCAATCACCAGTCTCCTCGCGGAAACTGCCATGTCCCTCCCATGTGAGGCTGGGAGTCCGTAGGCGGGCATTTTCGCAGTATTTGTCCAATAACCGTCTCGCATTTTGAGATTGAAAAGCGCATAGCTCCCAAATGCCGTTGAAGTCCACTGAGGCTGGGAGTCCGTGAGACTCCATGGGCGGGCACTTTCGCAGTATTTGTCCAATAATCGTCTTGCATTTTGAGATTGACAAGCACATAGCTCCCAATCCACTGAGGCTGGGCTGCATTGCGCTGTCACGAGGGGGAAAAACTCACGCACACATTAGGTGAACTGGGGAAAGTTATAACGGAATGATTTCACACTGTAGTGGGTTGAGCACATATATTTCTATGATTCTGGATCTGAAATAGCAATGTTATAAGGTCGGCTATAACATAAGCCTAGCGCAATTCATCCTACACGATGTTCGTCATTTTTAGAGGAGGCTGAGCCTCCCTCGTTGTCTTAGAGAAATCGCCCGTAATATATACACACACACTATATTGCCAAAAGTATTTGCTCACCTGCCTTGACTCACATATGAGCTTAAGTGACATCCCATTCCTAATCCATAGGGTTCAATATGACGTCGGTCCACCCTTTGCAGCTAGAACAGCTGCAACTCTTCTGGGAAGGCTGTCCACAAGGTTTAAGAGTGTGTTTATGGGAATTTTTGACCATTCTTCCAGAAGCGCATTTGTGAGGTCACACACTGATGTTGGACGAGAAGGCCTGGCTCTCAGTCTCCGCTCTAATTCATCCCAAAGGTGTTCTATCGGGTTGAGGTCAGGACTCTGTGCAGGCCAGTCAAGTTCATCCACACCAGAGTCTGTCATCCATGTCTTTATGGACCTTGCTTTGTGCACTAGTGCACAGTCATGTTGGAAGAGGAAGGGGCCAGCTCCAAACTGTAAAAACAGTCTGCATGCCTAGGTGCTTGATTTTATACACCTGTGGCCATGGAAGCGATTGGAACACCTGATTCTGATAATTTGGATGGGTGAGCAAATACTTTTGGCAATATAGTGTATATATATACTCGTTCATAGGTTTTTCTGTATATTGACTATTTTCTACACTGAACAAAAAAATAAACTTAGCGGTCCATATTTTATGAAATACAAATGTTCAGATAGAAATTCATTTTCATTTTTATTTTCTATGTGCCCAAGCCCAGTCCAGACGAGAACGTCGTCGCCCAGCAGTCAGGTCCAATCCTCGATGAGGTCTACGTGCATGGAGGCCAGCTTCTCTGAGTCGGTTTCTCACAGTTTGACTGCTGACCCTGCGACTGTGTCTCCCCATGGTCTCATCTGCAGTCCGTGTTGCAGTCCGGCACCGATCACGCAGGTGGGTCAGACGGATATGCCGGTCTTGTGCTGGAGTGGTGGCACGTGGCCTGCGTGCATGTGGCATGTTGTCTGTGGTGCCATGCTGCTGAAATCGTCGTCGGAGGCGGACTATCGTGGAATAGCACCCCCAATTGACGCCCTACAGCTCTGATGGACATTCCAGCCTGCAGCATGCCAATGGCTCGTTCCCGGTTGATTCTGGTCATCTGTGGCATCTTGACATTTGAACATTTTTGTCATTTTAGGGTGGCCTTTTATTGGCCTCACATAAAGGATGGTCATGACATGCATTACTCAGTGAAATTTTTGTCTGCAATGGTCACACCCGACTGGATCATGGATTATCTCAAGTCTGGGCACTGCTCAGAACTTGAGTAGAGGGACATTTTTTTTTTTCAAAAAATGTTTACTGGTATGCTATACTATCATTTGATGTGGGCAGAAAAAAAAATCAGTATCGGATGTACAAAATAAATAAAATCTTTAGGTGCTGCGTTTATATTTTTGTTCAGTGTACATTGTACAACAATACTGAAGACATCAAAACTATGAAGTAACATCTGGAACATGGATTGAATTGTGTGGTAATCAAAAAAGTGGTAAAAAACAAAACGTTTCATATTTTAGATTCTTCAAAGTAGCCACCGTTTTCCTTGAAGATGCTTTACATGCTACTGACATTATCTTAACCAGCTTCATGAGGGAGTCACCTGGAATGCTTTTCGGTTAATAGGTGTGCCTCGTCAAAAGTTAATGAGTGCAATTTCTTGTCTTCTTAATGTGTTTGAGATCAAACAATAAATACGGTAGTAAATGATAAAAGTACAGTAAATAGCCCTATTCCACAGCTGTAGTAATCCATATTATGTCAAGAACTGCTCAACTAAGTAAAGAGAAACGACATCCATCATTACTGTTACGACCCCAATGAATAAATCCAGGGGATTGAGGCAGCAAGATAGTAAAATTAGCCCGGAGTGAAAAAGGAGGACAGGAAGCAGAAGTATATGAATAAAATAGATTGTTCATTTTCAGAATAAAAGTTCTGAAATCCAGTCACCAAGAAAACAGACTACACAAACATCTCCACAAGAAATTCACTGTGAAAGCATGCAAACACCATCACAGGTAACATTCTCCCTATTATAGGGAATTAATGACTGACTCCGATATACCACTCAAATGTTGCACAACACACACATACTAAATGCTGCTGATTGGCCTACTGGTGCCATATGTGCACTCCTGCTTATATTTTATCCACCAGGCCCTGATGAGAATCAACTGATGTGCTCGACCAGTCAGCTCACTGGTAGAAAAAGGGACGGTGGTACCTGGGGAAAAACACAAGTAGAAGCAAACACCACAACCTTAACACCCCCTCGCATAAAAGCAAACATGTAGTTTGCTATAAATATCACACAGGAGACATACTCACAATAAATACACTAATCACACCCAAGCCTGAAAAATACATCAGAAATTTTATAATTAGTTTGCCTCACCACGGTGGTGTAGTGGTTAGCACTGTCGCCTCACAGCAAGAAGGTCCGGGTTCAAGCCCCGTGGCTGGCGAGGGCCTTTCTGTGCAGAGTTTGCATGTTCTCCCTGTGTCTGCGTGGGTTTCCTCTGGGTGCTCCGGTTTCCCCCACAGTCCAAAGACATGCAGGTTAAGTTAACTGGTGACTCTAAATTGACTGTAGGTGTGAATGTGAGTGTGAATGGTTGTCACTGACTACGTTTACATGCACATCCAAATCGAGCTGCTGTCAGTAATCGAGCTGAAGGTCCCAGCAGGGTGCCAGAGAAATCCAATCGTACATGCACACAATGAAATCGAGCTATTGTGTGAGGTGCATTGTGCACCCGAGCCACAGGTGGCGCTACACGCCCCATCGTGTTGGTACACTTCCGGTTGTCGTCATGAAGAAGAGCTATTCGAGAGTATAAACAAAGTTATCAGCAGTGTTGCCAGATACTGCTGACGTTTTCCAGCCCAAAACATGTTCAAATCCGCCAAAATGCACTTAAAACCACACAATCTGGCAACACTGGCAGTTCCGTGTTCAAGCTGTTAGGCTTGCTCTAACAGACTGTATGGCTACAAACTGTCCTGCGCAGACCACTGTTTTGTAAGACAACTTATTTTGCACAATTGTATATTTTTCTAAAGTCCATTTTTTGCTTACAAAAAATTTTTTTTTGCTTACAAAAATATTTTCTAAAGTCCATTTTTTGCTTACAATTTAACTTATGTCTTAATAAACACACAAAAAGTTCAATTGTTTTGTTTTTATTGACATTCTTCAGATGTTGGACATCTATATATTGAGGTATTTCACCCACGTGACCAAGTCATGTGATGCAGCCATTTTGGACGGCACGCTTAAGTCCTTCAGTGCAAGGCGGTATGAGATGGTGGAGACCTTTGCACATTTTAACAAGAAAGTAAGCTGTGATTCGTGTTAAATTGGATCTGTCTTTTATCACAAACACTGTACCCAGCCTTGGTATGGAGCCAAGGTTGTCGACAGAAGTCAACAGTTTGATGAAGGATGACCCCAGCAGTTTGAAACGGTACAAGGTAGGCTATGTTCACAACACTGTCTTGTTACTCGGGGGATCCGAGATCCCCTGAAAAAGACATGAGATCCTTTAAAAACATGATTTGGGAAATGTTGGGGGGTCTCTAAAATATTGGCAAAATGATGTTTATTGACATAGCAATCGTGTGTAACGGGAAGCATTTGCATATCCGAAGTGTTGTGTTTACATGACAACGACTGCTGCTGCCAGGTTGGTTGTTGAGTAGCCTGACTGTTTTTTTTTTCTTGTGTGTGGTATCATTGTTGACACGAGGTTGTTTTTTGAACATGCCAATGCAGACACGATTTCCCCTGATGAGTTATGACTTCAGACGCGATGCGTGTGTGGAGTCCGCGTGATATGTGCGTAAGATAGGCTTCTCATGTGTTTGGAGATCCGCGCTCTTTTTTTTCTTTTTTTTCTCTTTCTTTCTTTCTTTTTACTTAATTTCCCTGTTTATTTCTGTGTCCCGTTTCTTTCTAGCCTCTGTTATTGCGTTTTATGTCTGATGTCTGCTACATGCAACCCTTGACAAATTAACACTGCCTTGTTTCACTGCTCAGATGGGTTAACAAACACTGACCCATTTACTTTTTGCTATATATTTTATCAAAATTGCGTTAACTGATAAACTAACCTGAAATGAAATGATCACTGCAAAGTCTGGAGTACTCTGTTGGCTCCCAATCCTGTCTCTTCACAGCTGTAATCCCTCTTGTCTGGGTCAGTAGTAAACCGGTAGTGATGTGTCGGTCGCGAACGATCCGGTTCAAAGAGCCGGCTCTTTGAAGTGAACGACGGGAGCCGGCTCTTCGGTGGGAGCCGAGTTGGGGAGCCAAATTAGTTTTTTTGTCCTTAGGTGCCTCAGAGAGAGAGACTTTCACAAAAAAAGTTGCTGTCCGATTGCGTCTTTGTGTTGTCTATTACCATTCAAAGGAAAAAAAGTAGCATGGTGTACACCTGCTTTTTTTGGTTGATGTCATTCACAGCTGCAAAAATACGAAAATTGGTGTAATGCTTAAAGCTGTGGAGCGCAGGGGAGAGGAGTCTGTGAGGCACCTGAGGAGGGGAAAATCAGCTGTGTATTTTATATTGGTAATATAACACAGTTTTGCATTATGTTTGTGAGAAAATAATTTATTAATTGGTAAGTAAGTTTTATTTCTATAGCTAGAACATTGTTACACTGCTATACTTTACAAAGCTTTACAAATACAAAAACTAAAAACTAAAATGGAAAACATCCTATTGATAAAATATAAATAATGTAATTAATTAACTAGTTAATTGGAGCAATTAAATCAAAAATAAAATCTCAGGAGCCGTTTGGGAGCCGAAAGAGCCGGCTCCTTATAGTAAGAAGAGCCAAAAGAGCCGGCTCCCGAAAAAGAGCCGAAATTCCCATCACTAGAAACCGGTAAAAGGAGCGTCCTGCATGCTGTCCCTGTCTGTTGTGGCAGCCCACAGCACAACAAGCAAACACCATGGTTATTTATAGAGTGCTTACTGACAAATTAATCTATTCTAGGTGTCTGTAACACGTTTTTTTTCAAGCCGGTTCTCCCTCTGTGTCTGCAGCGTTAGTATGTAGCTTGACGTTCAAAATGGCGGACACCGGGTAGTCACGTGACCCTGTGACGTCAGGTGAAATACCTCAATACACACACACACACACACAAATACAATGAGTTGTTTATGTACACAATTCACAGCTATGCAACAGCTGTACAGATGTATTTGGTGATACAGTAAGTGAGCTAAATTTTAACAGTGCAAACAATGCCACAAAAAGAAAAGATTCATGCCGTTGTCATGCCGACCGAGGCTGTTGTGTTTCCCGCTTGTGGCTCGTCACTCGTCACTTCCGGAAGGGGCAGTGCTGAAGTAAGTAGCTCGACTACGTAGCTCGATAGGGTTACATGCACTAAGTAGCTTGGCAGAAATCACATAATCTAGGTCGTGTAGCTTGATTACGAGAAATCAAGTTCGGTTCAATTTCAGCCGAATTAAGGTGTATACATGGCATTTTGAACTTTGATTTCAGTCGAGCAACGGCAGAAATTCGATTTTCTCTATGTGCATGTAAACGCACTGTGTGTCTATGTGTCAGCCCTGTGATGACCTGGCGACTTGTCCAGGGTCTACCCCGCCTTTCACCCGTAGTCAGCTGGGATAGGCTCCAGCTTGCCTGCGACCCTGTAGAACAGGATAAAGCGGCTAGAGATAATGAGATGAGATGAGTTTGCCTCACACACAGGACGGTGCATCAGCCACAAGATTGCCTGCCCCTTTTTAACACTCTACCACACTGTTGACCATCACTTATAGCCCTTTTCCACTACCCTTTTTCAGCTCACTTCAGCTCACTTCAGCCCGACACGGCTCGCATTTCGACTATCTAAGAACAGCACGACTCAGCTCGCTTCAGCCCTGCTCAGCCCCCAAAACTCGCACGGTTTTGGAGTAGGGCTGAAGCGAGCCAAACCGAGCTGAGTGAGGCTAGGGGCGTGAGGAGACACTCCCCTGTGCACTGATTGGTGAGGAGGAGTGTCCTCACACGCCCCGCGAGCACGCTGGGATCTGTAAACACCGTAAACCCGGAAGAAGGAGAATTACGAGAATTATGAAGCCTTATGCGCCTCGCCTCATCTATACGCTCTTGCCAGTATCTGTTGGCGTTGTTGGCGACAACAAGCCACAGCACCAAGACCAGCAACACTAACGACTCCATGTCCTCCATGTTTATTGTTTACTCTCCGGGTTGTGAGACTACCGCTTAAAAGGTCACTGATGTCACTGTTTGCGCCGCCTAACGACATCACCTGACGTCCACCCACTTTCGCTAACTCCACCCAATGTGTCCACCCACTTCCAGCCAGCACGGTTCAGCGCGGTTGTAGTTGAAATGCAACTCCAACAGCCCCGCTCAGCTCGACTCAGCCCAACTCAGCACGGCACGGCTCTGCCCAACTCAGCCGCGTTGGTAGTGGAAAAGCGGCATTAGACCTCTCAGACCATCATTAGCTAATGATTCCATACAGATCAAGGAAGAAGTGGAGGTCTTTCCGGAGGCTGCAGTCTCTGGGACTTTTCGCTGCTCCGCTTGAGTAACTTTCCTGGAACGGTAAAGTTTAAGCATATTAACATGACACAACCATGTTTTCTTCCTCCTCTCAGGTGTAGAGATGACACAATCTGTATCAGACACTTTACATTTTACCACATAAGGGCCAGAGAAACAGGCAGTAAGAGCAGAACCAGGCACCGGTAACAGGACCAAAACTTGATCACCAGGCTGAAATTGTCACTCAACTGCTTTCCTGTCAAACCACCTTTTCATACCCTCCTGTGAATAGCAGAGGGCTTCTTTTGCCAAGGAAGATGCATGATGCAAACATTCTCTGCATTCTTCTTCTTCCTCCTTGTCCATCACTATTACCAGGTCAGGATCCATGTGGACCCTACTGATCCACATGTCATATTAATTGGAGCATAGTTTCACGCCAGATGCCCTTCCTGCCACAACCCTCCCATTTCTGGGCTTGGGAAACAACCATTCACACCTATGGGCAATTTAGAGTCACCAATTAGCCTAAGTGCAGGTCTTTTGACCGTGGGAGGAAACTGGAGCACCCAGAGAATACCCACACAGACACAGGGAGAACATGCAAACTCCACACAGAAAGGACCTCATCGGCCACTGGGCTTGAACCCAGATCCTTCTTGCTGTGAGGCGACAGTGCTAACCACTACACCACCGTGCTGCCCAAACATTCTCTATACTATGAAACAAAATCCAGCACAATAGTATTTAAATAAGAATTGGACAAAAATTGCACTTGCAACCTCTCAAGTGGGCAACGCAGACTGACCAAACAAGTTACATTACAACCCTGATTCCAAAAAAGTTGGGACAAAGTACAAATTGTAAATACAAATGGAATGCAATGATGTGGAAGTTTCAAAATTCCATATTTTATTCAGAATAGAACATAGATGACATATCAAATGTTTAAACTGAGAAAATGTATCATTTAAAGAGAAAAATTAGGTGATTTTAAATTTCATGACAACACATCTCAAAAAAGTTGGGACAAGGCCATGTTTACCACTGTGAGACATCCCCTTTTCTCTTTACAACAGTCTGTAAACGTCTGGGGACTGAGGAGACAAGTTGCTCAAGTTTAGGGATAGGAATGTTAACCCATTCTTGTCTAATGTAGGATTCTAGTTGCTCAACTGTCTTAGGTCTTTTTTGTTGTATCTTCCGTTTAATGATGTGCCAAATGTTTTCTATGGGTGAAAGA